>NC_051074.1:11412079-11565677 GCF_004664715.2 Peromyscus leucopus
CTCAGGGAAAGCAAGTAGGTAGAGGTGGACCAGGTTCTCACAAAGGCTGGTAATGATGCAGCCAAAACTTCAGCCTTTCACCAGCATTCAAGACTCTGCTGCCATAGAGACCTAGAAGTTACACCTGTGAGCTCTGGCCTAAACACTCAAGCCTGTTTCAAATTTCTTATAAACCATTTCTAATACTATAGTGTTATATTTAAAACTATATTTTAAAAAGTCATTAGAGTCCAGTTGAAGAGAGGGAAGAGGGATTACATGAGCAAGGGAAGGAGAGGTCAAGATCATGATGGGGAAATTTACAGAGACAACTTAATCAATCTCAAAGGAATTCATGAACTTTAGACTGACAGCTGTGGAACCTGCATGGGACCGGACTAGACCCTCTGCATATGGGACATAGTTGTGTAGCTGGATCTGTTTGTGGGGCCCCTGACAGTGTGATCAGGATCTATCCCTGGTGCATAAGCCAGCTTTCTGGATCCAATTACCTATGGTCAGACACCTTGCTCACCCCTGATAAAGGGGAAGGGGGTTGGTCCTGCCCCTCAGCTTAATGTACCAGGCTTAGCTGTCCCTCATGGGAGAACTTACCCTTTTGGAGGAGGGGAGGAGGGGTGAGGAGGAGACAGGGGGTTTAGGAGGAGGGATGATGGGGGATCTGTGGTTGGTATGTAAAATGAATAAAAAAAAAGTCATTATTGATTTGCAGGTGCATATAGTCCACCATTATCTGCTGAACATTTTTTCTCTTCAGTATTAAAAAAATAAAAGCATTTCTTGAAATAAAACCTACCTACTTTGAATGTAAGTATAACTTATCCCATGATAATATTAACTAGTAAAACTAAATATATGTATGTATGGATAGCGCTTTTATGTGCTTTCAGAACAAATTATCTCAAATGTCTCCTATACAATGAGGTCATTTTACTATAAACAGAAAATCACTGTGAGCTCAGTAACCATATTAACTAATTCACTAGTACTCAGTAACTTTGGCACAGAAATTCAAATTAGGATGGTAAGGTACTAAATTATTTTCCACATGCAGAAAGATTGGCCTCTGTATTTGATGGGTTTTTCAACTTGTGAGTAAACAAGATTGATCTAAGGAACTTTATAGAGATATGTTGTAGAATATTATTTTTAATGTGTGTTATTTTTGTTAATGCTGCATTTGTTTAACTCTGTGAAGCTATGTTACTGTCCCTGCCTATAACACCTGATTGTCTCATAAAGAACTGAACGGAAAATAGCGAGGCAGGAGAAAGGATAGGCAGGGCTGGCAGGCAGAGAGAATAAATAGAAGGAGAAATCTGGGAGGAGAAAAGAAGTAGTAGTCAGAGAAGGAGGAGGGCTCCAGGAACCAGCCACCCAGCTATACAGCAAACTATGAAGTAAGAGTAAGAATTACAGAAGTAAGAACAGGAAAGGCCCAGAGGCAAAAGGTAGACAGAATAGTTTAAGTCAAGAAAAAAACTGGCTAGAAACAAGCCAAGCTAAGGCCAGGCATTCATAAGAAATAATGAGCCTCCATGTGTGGCTTACTTGGGATCTGGGTGGCAGGCCCCCAAAAGAGCCAAAAAAGCAAAACCAAACAACAACAGAGATATAATATTTAAACCCAGATCATTTTTCAATACAAGCACATAATGCCAGATTGCACATATTTAAAACACATTACAGATGTTTTGGCTAAATATTAAGCTTTTATCAAGCTAAAGATCTATGATCACAGAGCAGCTATTTTTGCTGCTCATGTCAGAGCATAGATTCAGGCTCTATCAAAACCACAATGGCCTTGGAAGAAGATAGAATGTGTGAGGTCCTTGGGTTCCTGATAAACATGACTCCCCTCCATGAGTGCTGAGGAATAGAAGTATATTGAGTTCTAGCAGGGAAATCCTTCACAAGATTATCATTTTTAACTTGGCCTAGGTTAAGAAAGGGGATTACTTAATTGACAACCAAACCTTTGCATTTGCTGGCTTATTGGTATCTCACCCTTAGGTGTATCTTTATAAGAATTAAAGAAATATCTTGAAATATTAGCATACCCATAGTCATTACGACATTATTTACAATAGTCCAAGTAGTGGAAGCAATCCAAATATCTACAGATATTGTGATTCCTGGATGATACTGTTGTCATGTTTTTAATTTTCTGAAATCTCTCCTACTGTTTTCTAATAGTTATACTACTTTACGATATTATTAACAATGTTCAAATGATTCATTTTTTCCTACATTGAGAACTATGCTTACCATCTTTAATTTGCTGAGCATAACCTTTATAGCAGGGGTGTAAAATGATTCCTGCTTATGTTTTTATTTCATAAGTAGTTTCTCCAACATTTTTTATATCCCTGTTTAGCAATCAGCTATATTTGTTATGTATTCTCCCTTGGGTTTCCTATCTCTATTCTATGTTCAATCCCACTCCAAAACATTCAGGACTCTATTCCTCAGAACATTATTCCAGTCTGGGTAATGTGAGGTTTGCCTTTTGTTGTTTGGATATTCTAATCAGGAAATGAAAATGACTCAACAGGGATGAGTTTTGTTCCTGTGGTGAGAAGAAATTGTTACAAGTATAAGAATCTTTTCCATACAATAAATAGAGTAAATATTTGAGAATCAGTACTTAGAAGTAATTGTTTTTGATCAATGTGTGAAATGTCTTAAATATATTATAGCTCAACACAGAATGAATTTATTAAGTGAAGGCAGCCAATGGAATGTATTTTTGACAAAAATAAGGAGACAAGTAATACTCCACTGGATATTAATGTCACATTGTCCTTATCCATTGGAGTATTATTCAGACATTAAGAAGAATTGATGCTGAAAAGATGGTTCTGTTAAGAACAGGCACTGTTTCTTTTAAAGCACCTGAGCTTGATTCTCAGCAACAACTGCCTCTTGCTAGCTTCAGAGGAAACCCACCCCTATAGGTTCTGCAGGCACCTGCCTTCAAGTGCACATACTTTCCCCACATATCACAACTTAACATGAAAGTAAATAAGAAAGAATGAAATCATATTATATTCAGGAAAATAGAACTGGAGATCATATGTTAAGTGAAATAAGACAGACTAAAAAAAATGCAATTCTATCATCCTTTTTTTCTCATGAAAGAACAAACACTATTAGAAATAGAAAGAAGACCAGTGTGAGAAAAGAGTTAAATAAGTGTGATTAAAATGGGTAAATATAATGAAATGTCTTACACACACACACACACACACACACACACACATGAAAATGTAACATGAAATTCATTGTTTCATAAAATGAATAAACACTGAAAGGAGGGGGTATTTAAAAAATTATAGAGATTTGAGAGTTATCAGATAATGGTTCTCAGGGGAATATTTTTGTAAATAATTATATCTCTCTCTATCTCTATCTATCTATCTATCTATCTATCTATCTATTACAATCTTTATTTATTATGCTTTTCTTGACAGTTTCATTTATCTTACAGTCTTTATTTATTATGCTTTTCTTGACAGTTTCATTTATCTTACAGTCTTTATTTATTATGCTTTTCTTGACAGTTTCATTAAGCAGTTCAAGGTGGCCTAGGATTAGCAGTTATCCTATCTCAGCCTCTCTCATTCTGGGGCTGCATATATGTGTGTGCCACCATACCCAGCTTAAATTCTCACTTTTACCAGGAAATATCATTGGAATTTTATTCAGGAATACCATTTTTATCTTTTAGTACAGATTTTATGTCATTTCTGACACTTCTTGACAAATAAGATAGGTCAGTAGCTGCTGGCAGGAGATGGGATTTAAAAATATCAGGACCAGGGATAGTGAGGTATCTTAGCAGTAGAGTGCTTGTATACATAAGGCATTAAACTTGATACCCAGAAACACACACACACACACACACACACACACACACACACACACACACACACGGAAACGTCAGGGTCGGGTGTAGGGAGGTTACTGGCAAGGGTTTTTGCCAAACCCCTAAGCATGAACTAGTCAGGGCTCCTGAAGGATATTGAAAAATTCTTGTATAGAAGCATCAAGAAGTCAAACCAGGCCAGGGATACTTTCAGCATGTAGAAACACAGAATGGCAAGTTTGAAGCAAAGAATGTGAGTCCGAATGTTGTTAGTTCTTTAACTAAGAGAATTTGATTTAGAAATTGTTTGGTATAATGGTTGAGAAGGAATATAAGACTTTTGCCTGAGCACTCTAGGTGTGTGACTTAGACAGACTACATTCTGGGAAGAGATGGGAACTCATAGTACTAGAAAGGTAAAATCAACCTTCATTCTTTTCTTTTCTTTCTTTCTTTCTTTTTTTAAATTGAGACATGGTCTTACCGAGTATCCCTAGGTAGTCTCAAACTTATGATTTCTCTGTTTCATCATCCTCAGCATACCAGATCACTTTCACATTTTTGATCATAGACAGTTCTTTGGTAAATCATACTACTTTGATTTGATATTTGGAGTTTGGAAATTGATATAGTTATAAAATTGAAATGTTGGGTCATGAAAGGTGAGTGAGTATAAGGTCATGAAACACTGCAATAACTCCAAACACAGACTGTTCTGTCATTCTTTAGGTGATGTAGCTTTAGGAAGGGAGAGTCTGTTTTTCTCCTTTCACAAAACATGTTGTGTTCCTGCCCTTTCACGTGAATTAAAAAATACAAGAGAAAGCTACTGGTGAAATTATTAAGGCCACTCCACTTAGTTAAAAGGAAGATTTATTTAGTGGGCAACTTAGAAATGAAGGGATAGGTAGGTCGCAGGGTCTGGGGAAGGTGTATCGCAATCCAGCAGTGTTCTCTGGAGCTCTGCTCAGTCCACCTCCACTGTTCAGGGTCCTGGCACAGAGAGAGCGCTCACCCATCCAGCTCTCAGGTCTCCAGGCACCTCCCCTGGCCCTGCCTCATAGGCGTGACAGTCGCCAGAGTCTCAATGGGGGTTGGAACTTCCAGATCCAAGCTGGAATGTCTACCCACTACATCTTCCCCTTTTTGTCTAAATAAGAAGGTTCTAAACTAATACAAGACTATATACAAAGGAATGGTTATCAAATATTGTCCAGGAATAATGAGGGATAATGACCTAGATAAGATGGAACTACAACCAATGCAAACAATATCAAGCAAGAAACACATACTAAAATCCAGAGAAGTATAGATCATAGGTAAATGGCATGTTATAAAGATCATTCCAAAAGGTGTCCTATCCTAAAGAACCTGAATCTAATACTCGGGTCTCCAGGCGCCTCCCCTGGCCCCGCCTCGTAGGCGTGACAGTTGCCAGAGTCTCAATGGGGGTTGAAACTTCCAGATCCAAGCTGGAATGACTACCCACTACAGAAAGCAATTCTTTTAAGCCAGACTACACTAATCTAACCACATTGTGCACCAGAAGAGCAAACATTAATGTAGGTAGTCACATCCAAGCCATAAAAGGTGCTTAGGTACACCACACTCTTAATTTAATGCTATGTTGTAAGTAAATGGTAGCTGATTCTCTCAGTAGAGACGTTGTGAACATTTTTGCTATGTTAGCTGATAAAAACACGCAGCTATTTATGAACAGCTGCCTCATTATAAAAGTGCTGACTTACCCTGTACCATATTGATGCTGATTAGAGGGTAGACACCAACTCACTGCATTCTAGAGTCTGGGAGTTTTGTCCTTAGGAATATTTTTATACCCCAAGGAAGCTTAATGAGGGATTCAGCTGTTAATAAAACCCCTGCTTCAGACTTTCTAATTTTTCTCCCTCAAGACTACAGATTTCATAGGAATAACATTTGAATCTGTTTTCTAGACTGAATTTCACAGTAAGAACTGTTGTTAATTACAAACCCACTTTTTGAAAAGACATTTTCAAAATACTATTTCCTCTATTCTATACCTGAATTCATTGTTACAAAAATTTCTGTTCCAGGCAATGTGCATATATATGTATATGTATATAATATGTGTAGAACACATGTAATATGTCTTCTTAAAGGGCCAAAGCCAGAAAATAGTACTTTTTAAAGGATAGTTAATAGCAATTGTTAAGTATCCAAAGATAATACAAGATACAGAGTTGGTCTAGCAAGTATATTATGTTTTTATTTGGAAGGTGAATGACTTCTCAAAGAAGGTAGCACAAAGATGTAAAGCATGTGCAAATCCAGCCAAATAGACAAGAAGGGGATGTCTTTTCCAGAAGTGCATGTGGCCTGACATCCCATCCTCACAGAAGCAGTCGAAGCATGGATAACTAACAACAATTCAATATGGTTGGATTAAGAATTTAGGGAGATTAGAAGACTGGAGCTGAAGCCGAGATATTTGGTATTAGTTGCTCATCAAAGGTGCTTTGTTCTTGGCTAAGGAGACTGGGTTTCATCCTGTAATTAATGGCAAGCCATTAATTGGTTTCAAGCAGAGTAGTGATGGTTTTATATATTCTGCTGTGGCAAAAATCACTTTCAGGGGAGATTTGGGTTGAATAACAGAAAGAAAGCTTGGACCCAGGAACCAAAACTCCATGAATGTTTTGGGGGTATATGTTTTCATACAAGCCACAGGAAAGATATAATTTAAAAAAAAAGTAATTTCAGAGGTAACAAGAGACAGGAAACTAATAGCATGGATAAAATTCCAATGACAAATATCTAACATATTGTGAAAGAAAAAAAAAAACCATGGTGGAAGTACGATTGCTAAGAATACTCACATTTAGATTTGCATGTAAAAACAGCAAGAATGAAAATGCCAGAACAAGACACCATAAAGAGTGGAGTAAGAGGAACCCAATAGACATATAATCCCTTTGAAGTCTGTGGTGTTTTCCTTTTGTACGCTGCCAACTCACTTGCTCCCATGTTATGTGCATCCTTGTTTATATATACTTGAGCTATTTGCTAATTTTCCATTTTGTAATTTCCTGAACTTATCTTTGCTACTGATATTTTTCTGCATTATCTTTTAAAATTTTCTGACATAAAAAGTAAAACAGTCAGTGAAGGGTATGGGATTTATAACAGACTAGTCATAAAACCTCTTAATAAAAATTTCATCTTTGAATCATATGATATATGATAAAAGTTTTATGTAACTTTCTCTGAGTACTAAATTCTAGTTTTTCAGAATACGTGATAGTTTAGAAGTCTTGTATAATCAAACACTGATTTCCCCTGCTTTTGTTTTGAGCATATGAAGTAAGAAGAACCCTTAAATATTGTTTAAAAATAGAATTTTGAAGCATAAGTCAAATGTCGTGTGTATATTTAAATATTAAAGATGTGTAGAGGGAGCAGCATGTGATGGCAATACTCAAAAGGGGGGAGTAGGAACTCATAAGTATCAGAAGTAGATGTCCATCCTGGGCAACGGCGAGTTCAAGGCAAACCCAGACTCTATAGTAAGACCATTTTCAAAAAACCAATAGCTAGGGATGTAGCTCAGTTGAGATAATGGATGTCTAGCGTGCACAAGGTTCTGCGTTTGAACTACAGCACTGCATGAACAAAGTAGGGATTAAGGTGAATTTCAAGTAAACCTAAAACCCATAAAAAACTATTTAAAAGCTTGAACACTCTTTTAATAACATTAAATAAATTTATGCTTTATCGTGATTTCTATTTTATTACCATTTGAACCATCCAGTTCCTTCAGTCCTTCTCCAGAATCTATTTGGGTGAGTCTTCCTCACCCTTTCCCTTCACACACTCTCCCCAATCCACCGTATCTAGCCTGGGTCTCACATCCAATGTCCAGGCCTAGTCTGGCCTCTATTGCCTTCAATGCAGTCCAATTCTAGGCTTCCACCAGGACCCACCATGACTGTTGACTAACCCACAGGCCCCGTAAAACACCGCATCCAACCTCTGCACCAGCCAGAATGAAGGTCAGGTTCAGTTCGTTACTGTGGTGGTCGGTTGGAGTAGAGTGATTATTACCTAAATATTGCAGCCAGAGTGTCTCTCTCCTTGACCTTTGTTTTATCAGGTTGCACTTTCTCTGGAATATTAGTCTTTCCATTTTATTCAGCTCCTAGTCTCTCACATAAATGGCAAAACTATCACCCAAGGACTCAGTGCCATGTCAGACTTTTGAGGCCTCTTGGCTGGTCTGCATTCTTTTCGTTGGAGTCTTTCGTTTGTTTGATAGATAATGGACAGGCCTTTAGCAGTATTTACCAGGGAAAATAAGTCTGCTTTATCTTCTATAGTTAGAAGCCCTAGCTAGTTTTGAAATATTAAACAAAACAGTAAATAAATTCAGTAATGTACTGTTATACACTTTCCATAAGAACTCATGACACAGAAAGACAGCAGTGGAATGATAAAAATAGACAAACAATAGTCATGACGAACAATAATCATGTCTTAAAAACAACTGTATATCTATATCAAGCAGAATAATTGTAAGGAAAATCATTTTTTTCCAACTGTAAAGAGATTGTTCACTGAAATTTTATTTAGCTGGGAAGATATAATAATTTAAAGTACTTATCATTTTCTAAAATGTACAATATAAATGGTAAAATAAAAATAGTGTAAGTCAAGTGTATCATGGATATCGTTCTATATAGCTTTTACATTAATCTAACAACAGAAATGTAAAAAATTTGAATAGCACCATTAATATCAACTTAAAAGACACCTATAACTCGATGTTCGTGCTGTTTATAAAACATACACTATTTTTGAGCACACATGGAATGTTTGTAAACAGTACCTCTCCACTCTTTTGGAGTGGGCCTTAAGTCAAATCAGATATTGGTTGGTTACTCCTACAACTTTTGTGTCTCTATCCCACTAGCATATCTTGCAGGCAGAATACCATTGTAAATAAGAGGGTTTGTGGCTGGTGTTTACTTTTTTCTTTTGGTAGCATGCAGAGGGTCTTCCTGTAGCAAAGATACTAGAATAGAAGGGCAAAGGCTCCATGTAGGCAGTGGCTTTTCCATGTTTAATGAGTTGTATAAGTGTTGTCTTCAGCAATGGGGGACTTGCTGTCAGTTTGTGGAGAGCAACTAATAGCCTTGGCAACAGTCTGGGATTTGAGGTATTATTATGGGAACCCTTTGGCCAACAATTCAATGAGATGTAACCTAATCCTGCTACTGAAAGCTTCACTGGGTGACAAGAGATGGCCAGTTGAAGGCTTTGTCTTCCTAATTATTTATCAATTTCATATAGAATGCCTTCATATATGTATATAATTTAGAAAGTTTCTACTATATGGTTTCCATACTACACCTCAGATGTCACTTAATTTTCGTTATCTCTGTAGATGTAATGGTCTTATTAAATGAGAAACACAGAGCCAAATGCAGAGTTAAAAGCCCAAGAGGTCAGAGCAGTAGCTAAGAGCTGAGACTAAAACTGCCTTCTTATCACCCGCTGCCGCTGCCGTCCTTCCCCTGAGAAAGAGACCTACTTCCTGTGTGTCAATCTTTTTATTGACTTTCTATTCTGCCTTCTCATTGGTTACAAACCCAACCACATGACCTCCTCTTTACTGCCTGTCTATACAGACCTCCAGGTCTCCATGGTTGGTATTGAGATTAAAGGCATATGTCTCCAAGCTGACTATGTCCTTGAACACACAGACTCTGCCTGCCATGTGATCAAATAAAAGGTGTGCGCCACCACTGCCCACCTTCTGCTATGGCTTGCTATTAGCTCTGACCCCCAGGCAACTTTATTTATTAACATACAAACAAAATCACACTTCAACACAAACAAAATATCACCACATATCTCTCCTTATATTCCATCTTTTGTCTCGCATGCCCACTCATCCCCTCCTGACCCTCCTATTTCAGAACTCCTATCCATCCATAACTATCTCTTCTATCTTCTTTTCCTAAGGAGGTCTCTCTGCTCCTCTTCCCTCAGTCCCTTACTCTGTACTTAATCTCTGTGGCTCGATGGATTGTATCTTGGTTATCACTGACTTGAGAGCAAATACCTACATATAAGCAAATACATACTATATTTGTCTTTGTGGGTCTGGGATACCTCACTTAGGTTGAATTTTTCTAGTTCTTCAAAGATATTTAAAGGCTGAAGGATCTTTGGAAAAACCCTGGGACTTATAAAGAATGCAAAGAAAGGTATATTCAATACATTTCTGAGCACATGAATGCCTTTTAAACTTACTCATGAAAAGTAATAAATGAATAATTTTACAATTAGTATTATCAAGAAAGAACATGCAGTAAAACCTAGTTATGATGTGTGCTTTCTTACAAATACTTTCAAAGTGTTAATTTACTATTAAAATTCAACACATTTAAAGACTTCAATTTATCTTTTTTTAATTTAATGTTGGTATCACTTAGGTGTTGACTTTGATACTTCATACTGAAAAGGTAAACCTCATGTACTATGTATGCAAGCATTAACAAAGACATCAAAAGGACACTGCACTCAGGAGGCTCATACATTTGGTGTACTTCAACACATTTTATTTTTCCTTAAAAATATAACGGACTCAAAAGCCCATATACTTCACTGAGAATTGAGATTAGTTAAATATAGTTTAACTAATAGCTTGGGCACATGACTGATAAGTCAGAATCATGATTACCAGAGAGAGGGGGAAAAAACAGGAAGGGAGATGTGTGCAAAAAGTTGCCCTTCTGCTGAAAAATCAATTGCTTTTCTCTTGAAAAGTCAAGCACCGTCATTTTAGGAAGATGAGAAGTTTCTTTAATTAGATATTCACAGGTACAAGACAAGGAAAGTGGTTTTCCCTCAGTGTGATGATGTTCACAGGGTGAAGAATCAGATTCCTAACTCAGCTTCTTTGAAATGCTGGTCCAGAGTTATAGCTGTCAGTCTCTTGATGGGCAGCATCACCAGCCCTCCAGTTTGTGTCAGTCCCCAGCACAACAAGGAGACTGAAGCATAAATCCTAATCTAGAGGGTGGATGGTGGATTGTCCCTTAAAGCAGTCAGTGTATAACAAATTGCTATCCCTGGATGAAAAATGAGGTCATGAAGATTTAAATGTGGCAAGGAAGAAGAAGGTGATGTCTGCTCAGGAAAGATACTTAGGGTGAATCCATCTGTGGTAATAGATTAATTGCCTTCATTAACAAAGATGTATATCTCACGCCAACTATCAATAAATGTTTCAGATTTACTCAGGAGCGGTTGCTCTGTTGATACAGGAGATAAAACCCATTTTAAACAGGAAAAAAATATCAAAGTATCTACTAAATGGATCTCTAAAATTTTCTCTAATTTAAAAGAGGTTTGTAATAAAGTATAATTATATATCAAATAAAGAAGTGAGGATCATAAGAGAGATGCTTTAATAAACCTTTTTACATCTAATGAATCATTTTTATAAGACTCTGTAGTTCAAAGGTAGATAGATACAGATGGATGGGAGGGTGGGATCCGAGTGAAAGAAACTAACCCTACTTTGCTTGCATGTTAGTCAGACTTTAAGAGAATTAAGTTCTTTAAAATTCATTTAATTCACACTAACCCATCTTGCCTCAGAGGTTTCACATCTTCGCTTCAAATCATGACTCCTAATCTTCTTGATTCCATTATTATATCCTTAATGTAATTGACATATACTAAAAAAAAATACTTCAATGCCAAAATATAGATCCTTAAACAAATTTCCATCTTTCCTTAATGGACTTCAGAACATGTGGTATTTAATTAAAAGGACTGAATTCCACAGCATGTAATCTTAAGCATTCCAAACTCATTTTAGTAGAATGGGCTGGGTAAATCTGGCCAGGTTCTCTTTGGTGCCTGTGATGAGTCTAACATCCTGTATCTTGAGAATAAATGCTTGTATTATCTATCCCAACTGTGGTACAGACTGTGGTCAATGACAGAGAAACTGTTCTTTTTACTCTTTTGAGTATTACTATACCATAAGAAAAGAGGAATAAAATGTCATGTTAAATTTGGGCAGAAGGCTCTGCTATTTAATCCTTTATTAGTTCATTCATTTATTCAGAAATACTCATCAAATATTTATTATGTCTGAGGCAAACTGTGGGTCATGACTCCTTTCACAGGGGTCACCAAAGACAATTGGAATACATATATATTTGCATTATGATTCAGAACAATAGCAAATTTACAGTTATGAAGTATCAATGAAAATAATTTTATGATTGGGGATCACCACAATATGACAAACTGTATTCAAGGGTTGCAGAATCACTGATTTATATGAATGTGTTTGTGGCAAATGATTAAACATTTACTAATAATTAATATAAAGATTGAATGTATTAGATAATAAGACACTTCAAAATAATTACAAATAATTAAAATACTTTAGTTCATTGGTGTATTTTTATTCTTATTCTGCCATAGGGAAAGTGAAGCTTATAAATTCTAATATACATGTACTCATAAACCAATAAACAGAGACCTTCAGCCATCACTGTGGACACTCTGATCTTCAGTTTTGTTTTTCTGGGTGTTCTGGGAAAACCAACCAACCATCAAACAGAAACAAAAACCTGACAAGGACTCCCTCCTTGACCAATGTTTACCGTGATGCTGAATTCTCTTGGTGATTGCCAAGCACTTACTTGCCCATTGACTCCATTACTTTGCTTTGAGCTGTAAGCCATCTACTTGCACTGACTGTACAATAGACCAGAGTTCAGTCTCTCATACCTACTGCAATAATCTTATATAAAATTTCTTTCTTTTGAAATTTCATTTGGTACAACAACTTTTCTTTGGCAAAGACCAGAACAGTGTTTCTAAACAAAGAACACAAGCCATGGTGAATTTTTCAGGCATTTATCATCAAATACTGAGACACAGGCTAACTACTGAATAGTACAATACAGCCCAGGAGGTAGATGCTATATATTGTTATGAGTCCCAGAAACAAAGCTGATGTTACAGTCTTATGTAGAGCCTGTATTAGACTCCAAAATATTAATTTTCATTAGTTATAATTACTTTCATTTTACTGAATAAGATAGTATGTTTAATTATAGTTTATAAATCATAATATAAAACATAATATTAGGGTCAAGAATGCTTAGTAAAGATAATTAATTTGGGTAGAACCAATTTGGGTAGAACCTTAGAAACTCTATTTCTAAGTTTCTGAAGAACTTTGATTTCCTTTCCAGGTTGACTCAATAAATAATGGGAAATTAAGTAAATAAAAATATAGTAGAGTAAGTTAGGGGTATTTCTTTTTTATTGAAATTAGTATTTTTTCATAAGGTATGTTCTGATGTGGTTTCCCTCCCCCTTCTTTCTTAGATCCCCCCAACTTGCCCACCCATACAAATCAACACCCCTTTACTTTTATCTTAGAAAAAAACAGGCATCTAAAATAATAAAATAAAATATGATAAAACAAACGGATGAAAAAGAAAAAAAGCACAAGAAACACATGTAGACACTGAGACTCACATTCTCATACACAGAAAGCATATAAACAAAAAATCAGAAACCACCATAGATAAGCAAAACATCTATACGGTTAGAATGAAAGGAAGGAAGGAAGGAAGGAAGAAAGAGAGTGAGAAATTACCCAGACAGACCATTATAAGACAAAAATGTGATTCATATACATAGATTATATAAACTTTCTTCCTTTTATAGAAATGCAGTTGATAAGGCGATGGTTGATCTGACAACCACAACCAAGACCTTTGTCACTGCATAGAAAGTATAGAGAGATTCTGAGACATATGAGCATTTCTTTCTCCTTCAACCTGCTAACTGACAGCCTGTTGCTAAATTCTTCAGAGCAGGTTAATTGTGCAGTATCCAGAAGCAGAGTATGAGTGTATCACTATTTCTTTCTTCATGGTCCTATTAACTTCTTAACAGGAAAGCTTGGAATCTGAAAAATAGTACATACCATTTTCATCTACGTCACGGTGTTAGCTACATTCTTGCTGTATCAACAAAACACCTGACATGAACAGTTTGAGGAAGGAAAGATTGATTTTGGATTTTGGTTTCAGATTGTGTTTATTTGGCTCCAAAGGTTTGGACTGATTATCACCATGTAAGAGCATGTAGCAGAGGAACTTCTTTATCTCACTGTGTATAAGAGAGAGGCTGAGGGAGGACGGAGGGGAGGAGGGGAGGATGAGGATGAGGATGAGAAGGAGAGGAAGAGGAAGAAAGAGAAGGAGGAGAAAAGAGAAGAGAGGAGACAGGTGATGCCTGAACAAGCCCCACCAAGTCCTAGGTACTTCTGTCATCCAGTCCTCTAGCTATGCTTTGAACCCCCTTCATGTTTCCAGAACCTCTTCTTATAGCACCACCAGGGGTACCCCAGCCATCCAACACATGAGCCTTTGGGGGACATTTCACATTGCAGACTGGCTGTTTAATCCGGTTATTACTCTACATATTTCATGTAGTTTACGAGCAATCACCAAATCTGGATCAACATCTGTGTGCATCCTTGCTTACACTGTGTTCAAATGGCTTTCATTTCGAAGAGCAAAAGTGCCCATTACCATTTGTTGATTAACTGGGAAGACTAACTTGTGAATGGTTCTCCTCACTCATTAAAGCTTAATTGACTTGTTGCAAGGCAAATACAGCAGGCTTTCAAGTCACATTCTGAGACTTCGATGGTGGAATGTTTTTCCCATTGAACTATCACATTCCACATGACTATAAGGCACAAAAATAAGGTACAATAACTTTATATATAATTATAAAGCTTAAGAATAATATATTTGCTATAAAGTCATGTTTTATGTATTTACATTTGTTTATGAGAATGCTCTTATTTGCCAGTGTTTACCTTTAGTACTTTACTATCAATCAATGGCTCCTCTAAGATATTCTGAGCTGAAAAGGTGGATTGTATAAAGGAAAGCTCTCAGGAACTGGGCTATATTATTTCTTCTCTCCCTTTCTTCCATCTTTCTTTCTGTGCATTTTTGTCTATACATCTGATTTTTATTTAATGATAAATTGTGTTTATGGTTATTGGAAATGGTTTTGTATATCTGGAAGCATTTTATTTAACTGGAAAAAATCCATGTAAATTATACAGTATCAGATTGTAAGAATAGTCAAATTTGACTTATTTCAGAAAGCATTAATGTGAGAGATTTATAACTTAGGTAAAAGCTCAATGTACTAATACTATTACATTCAGGTTTTTTGTGTTATTTCTAGTAAACTTATAAATAGAAATAATGTTTTTTCTCATGATTTGACTCATGAGAGTCACAACTAAAGTTCAACAAAGTCATTTTGAAGTTAATCTACTAAATCATCCTAAAGGTATGGTAACTTAGTTAGATCAGGAAAACCATTTGATTCTCTTAAATTTCCCATGTGCTAAATAATGCTTACATCATATTATGGACTTGTTAATGACTTCAATATTAATAGTTATCATTTTTGACATAGGTATAAAATTATTATTATTTTTCAAACTATTTCAAGCACAAAGTCAGTTTATACAATTTTTATTGCTAAACACCTTGTCATACATTATATTTTTTGATGTTCCTACATTTACAGAAATTGTGAAGATTATTTGAGGACATCAAAATTTTTTTCTGGACATGGTGGCATAAATATGTTTGTTTAGTCATAGAATTTAAAAGGCAGAGACTTGGGGATCTCTGTGAGTTCCAGGCCAACTAGAGCTACATAATGAGAGAGTTCATCCAAAAAAAGGTTTAGGGTAAAACTTTCTAAAAATCTCAGTTGCTCACTCCCACATATTTTCTGTCTATTTCCATATTCTCTCTTGTTAAGTGCACCCTCTTTTGTCAATTTATTTATCTTCAAAATATTTTTTGGACACGAGTCAGTTAGTCATATATTGAAATTCTGTTATCCTGCTCATTGTCTTTCACCCATCACTCTCCTCTTTCTTTAGCAAAAATCTATCACTGAAATATACTTCAATTAATTTCATTTTATGACTTTATAATTTTATACTACACTTCCTTTGTGTTGTAGTTAAGAAAACACTGCCTGGTTCAAGTTGTGTTTACATTTATTTCTCCTACATTTGCTTACCAAACACATTGGTTTTGTCTGTTACCCAGTTAGATCTTCAAGTTGCCTGTGATTTTTATGGCTGGTGTAAGTAAAGGTGAAGATATAGTTTTGTTTTCTTTATGGACACCCACCTGACGAAGTGTCACTTACTGAAAACACTCTCATTTTCCTATACACACTCATTTTATTTTATGCCTTTTCTTCCCAACACATTATTTCCATTTTAAACACAAATTCTTTTCTTGGCAGCTTCTTTGATTCTTTGATTTACAAATGTATTTGGCTGAAAACCTGTTTATCCCAGTTTTAAGGAATGAATCTATACCTGTGAGTCTTGCATGAATACGGTAAGTCTTGAATGGACCTTTGTAGAGAAGATGCAATGCCACATAATAATTAGGCACCATCATTAGATCATATTGCCAACATACCAGCAGATCTAAAGTTGGTAGAACAGTGTGGTGAGCAGAGACAATTAGCATCGTCTTCACCTTCGCTCTTGTTCATCTTCCTGTTCTATGTGGCCCAGAAGTGTAAAAATGAAACAAATCAACCACAAGCCTTTGTGTATAATTTCCCTTACAGTTTATTGATTAGCTGAGCTGCAGAAGATCGGAGAGACTGGAAACAAAAGAGAATGTCCTCCTGTAGTATTCACGAGAACCAGTATGAAACAATTCAATTTTTCTGTAATACTGTGCAACATCATTTTCATTAGTAGACATTAAACATGATGGGTGATAACTGAATCCTTGACTGAAGAGATAGTCTTAGTTTTCATCTTTTTAATCTTGTTATAAAATAGGTTACACTTTTTTTTTTTTTTACCTTATTTCATAGTTTATTCTGAGTTCATCTGCAGACTTAATCTGGAACACACCTTTTAATCTCTCTCTCTCTCTCTCTCTCTCTCTCTCTCTCTCTCTCTCTCTCTCTCTCTCTCTCTCTCTCTCCTGGTTTTTTTGAGACAATGTTTCTCTGTGTAGCTTTGGAGCCTATCCTGGAACTCGCTCTGTAGCCCAGGCTGGCCTTGAACTCACAGAGATCTGCCTGCCTCTGCCTCCCAAATGCTGGGATTAAAGGTGTATGCCACCACCGCCGCCCGATTGCCTTTTAATATTTCTAACATTTGGATAAGAAATTTTGTTTCCGGGTTTCTTAGTGCAGGAAAAGCTAGAGCAAACTATTTCTCCCGAATGTACCTGAGTAAAGGAGAAACAACACAGTTCCGTAGAAGGATGGATGTACTCAGCAGCAAGAGATTGTCTCAGCCTAACAATAACTAACAGAATTGCATTACTCACAATTCTGGAGGCAGGAAAGTTAAAGACTGGTTATTTGCTGAGAGCCTGCTTAAGGTTCATAGACTTTCATCTTCTGGCTGTATCCTCACACCATGGTAGGAGTGGAGAAGTACTTTGGGATCTCTGCTATAGAAACACTAATTCAATTCATGAGGAGTCATTCTGCCTATCAAGTCATCAAAGGCCTTTTATCCAGATAACACAGTTTTGGAAATTATGTTTTTACATATAAACTTATAGAGATGGCATAAATAGTCTATCTCCTTCAGTCTCTCCTAACATGAAAAACGCACTCACTCTATTTTCTTTGTGAGCCCTATTAGAACTTCTCAATTTGCCCAGTTATTGCTAAGTGTTTATTGAATGCAACACAAACCCTTTTAGTCTCTAACTATACAATTCCACAACCACTTACAGAGTTTTAGGTATTTGCTACAGCTGTACTCTCACTTCTCAGTGCCAGGTTTTACCTTCAGATTACTGTAACAAGTTGCCCTATTGTGAATGGTTGAACTAATAGAAACTGGCTTCTCTTAATTCTAGAGTCCAGGATATTTTAAAGTATTTCATGAAGGATGGCTTCCTAGGTCAGACTTACATCATCTTGTTTCATCTTCATATGACATAAGGACTGAGGGTACTCTAGCATATTCATTAAGGTGACAATCATGTATGTCTATTTGAGTTCTTCCTTCATGACCTACTCAACTCTCAAATACCTTACTTCAAAGTACTATCATACTGGGGATTAGATTTCATCATATGAATTGGCGACATACACACTCATTTCAAAACAAAAATAAAAGTTTAAGTTTTAACAATTGACTCCCAGATTAGAATCCTGCTGCTTAGAGGCAAGATTAAATCATGGAAAAACTTAGTGTAGCAGGGAAGGTGTAAGTCTCATAAATAACTGAAATCTATCAGGCTTTTATGGCCCAACATTACAGTTGTGTTAGTAGAAAAGAAACGCACAGATGCTATTAGAGTAATCAAAAATTTTAA
The DNA here is from genome assembly GCF_004664715.2 of Peromyscus leucopus. NCBI lineage: Eukaryota > Metazoa > Chordata > Mammalia > Rodentia > Cricetidae > Peromyscus > Peromyscus leucopus. The sequence continues at coordinate 11,430,389 of NC_051074.1, forward strand.
AGACTTTTGTGACATTGCACAACTTCCATTCATTAATTGTGAAATTTATTCATGCATTTGCCAATTGTTCTCCTCTGTCTGTAATTAAGCAGATTGAAGTTAGTACATAGTGAATTAATTTAGAATTCTAAACTTAATCCATCTTTCCTGGGACAACTTTATTGATTAAAATTTACCATTTTAATATTTAACTTATATATTTGCTACTTTTTATTCACCCTTTTTTTGATATGCAATCTTATATAGCCCAGGTTGACCTTGAATTCATTAAGTAGCTGAGGATGCCCTTGAATTTCTGATTCTCCTGCTTTCACCTCCAAAGTGCAAGAATTATGGATACCACACTCAACACTAATTTTAATATTTATGAAAGAGATGATACTTAGAGGAAAGAAAAATAATATTGATTCTCTCTCCTTTGCTATTATTCATAGCCCATCTAAGTAAATAATAGATCTGGGTGCTTTGTATAATAAATCATTAGAACTAAAAGAGGATGGTTCATGTTGAAGCAAAGGTAATGCCTGTGCCAAAAATACAGACAGGATAAAAGATAAACTGAGTACAATATTTAACTTCAAGCTCTTGAAAAACCAAGGTTTTTCTGTTATCTAGATTTTATTATTGAGAAAGAGACAAAATTCTAGACTAAATGAAAGAAGGATTTTCCAATATAAGAAATAACTTTGAGATTAGATTGCAAAACTGTTAGAGTTTGTTTGATAGTAAAATTGTATTAGGATTTAATGTATATGAAAAATTTAAAGTATAATAAAATAACTTTTAAACAAGAACTTTACTTGAAAAATAATGAAGAATAATAGTAGATAAATTAAATGATTAAAATACATTATGTGGAATTTTGATTTTCCACTTACATCTTACATTAATCATTTAAAAATTAAAGTCAATAAACATAGCTTTTAAAAGTATTGATTTATATTGTGGTCAGAAACTTGATGAAATATGAGCTATTGTTTTTTCATAAGATAACATCATTTTGTTGACGATTTATATGAAAATAAATGTTTTGTTAATATAAAACAGATAAAATTGAGACAAAGAATGAACACATTTATTAGCTTTAAATTTTTATATTTATCATGTGTTCTTTCAAGGTACTTTTCCTGAGAACCTATTATATTAGGAAAATTAAATGCAGTGCTGTTAATATCAAGATATATACACCTTATTAGCACTATCAAGTTGGACTCATGTGTTCCAAAATGAATAGAGGAAGGACAATTAATCATTTGGCAATATGTAATATTATGTTACCATTTTCTTATGGATCCAATATTAAATACTTTTGCTTATTATGATTCTCTGTTTCCTTCCTGTATCATTTGCTCTTGAGTATGAGTATTCCATGTGCATGGAAATTCATTACACTGGTGGTACTTGCCTCAGAAGTAAATGATGATTTACATTCTGTCCTTGCCTGTAAAATGCTGTGCTTCCAGGTTTTTCGGTACTAGGGAAGTATGGAAACTTTGGCTAACATGCTCTCAATGGAAATACTGAGTTGCAATGACCTTATCTGCTTGAAAAAGGCTTTGTTGATTCACATTCAGTTTAGAAAAGACTGAGCCACTGGCAACTTCTTCATTATTAAGTTAGAAAAGTGGAGCAGACTAAGTATTAGAGCACATCGTTCTTTCTTCTTTTTTAATTTAGTGTAAAATAGAGTGCTTTTTTTTTTACTGATTCACAAACTGTTCACCCAATATAATCTCTAGATCATTTTTATCAGCACAATAATAAATCTCTTATCCATTAGCAATCACTCTCAGCTACCATTCCCAACTTCTGGAAAGCCCTAATCAAACTTCTGTGTATATGAGTCCGCCCATTCTGGAGATTTAATATGAATATAATCATAAAATATGTTTATGAGTCTTCTACTCTATTCTCTGTTTATTTCTTTTTTTTTTTTTTGGCTATTAACAAGTGGCCATCCCTTAAGTCCTAGGTATACAAGTAACATTATATACACTAATAAGATTATATTTAGAAATAAATAGAAATATGTGTATATATAAACATATTAAAGAAAAATATGACAGAGGCCTTGAGTTTGAGGGTAGGGTAGGGGGAGGTTATGGAATGGATTGGAGGAAGGAAAAAGAAATGGGAAAATAATATAATTATATTTTAATTTCAAAAAATAAAAAAAGCCATTTTGCTTTCTTTATATATTACTGCAGGTTTGTATTGGCTAATCTTGGTTTTTCAACTTGACTATATCTAGATTTAGCTAAATCCAAAGTATCTGAGTGCACCTGTGAGGGATTTTTCTTGGTTGGATTAGTTGAGGCCCACCCTTAATCTGGATCATTTGAGGTCAGAAGATCCATCTGGGTCATACCTTTTCGGGGCAGCCACTGCAAAAAGACATTGAAGAAAAAAGCCTTTACTATTTGCCTGCTTGTGTTCACTCTCACTGGCAAGTTCATCTATCCTGTTCCTGGTGTCATCCTTTCACTTGTGTTGAAATCTACTTCTATGGGATTCCAATGTGGACTGGAAACTGGCAGCGCTCTAGGTCTACCCTGGGACTCCAGCCCAAGATTGGGACTTCTAAGATACCAGTCTCACAGACTGAACAACTACCAGATCCTCGGAATTTCTGCCAGGAGACAGTCGTTGTTGGACTACTCCTAGGATCTCAGTCCATAAGCCATTTTAGTGAATCCCATATAAATAGTAGTTCATTCTATCAGTGTGTTCTCTTAGAGAACCCTTCTAACAGGAAGGTAAGCCAGAGGAGGGTGGATAATTTAGGATTATCTAGTTTGAATAATGTCCATGGACTTTAAACTTGAGGGGCTTTTCCAGTTTCCATTTACTTGGATGATTAAGGCAGAAAAAAAAAATATCTCTTGTGTTGTAGAGGCCAGATAAAATAAGGGGAGCTCTGGCTTCCATAGTTCCTTACCCCGGAACTGTTATATTCAAGAATTGATCAATCTTTAAACATCTGGAATGATTCTCAAGATGTCAAAATACCAATGCACTGAAAATTTAAGAGACTTTTATAATGTACCCCTTCAGCAGGGAATTCCTCTCAAATTGGTAAAGTGTCTTTTGTGCTTGTACAGTCTGTTGGAATTTTAGCATTCCATAGAGCAACTAGTTTGATATGGGCCCTTCTCTGTGTTTCTTATCTCTTTCTATACTCTTGGCCAGAGGGACCCTAGCAGTTTGCCTTCATCTTTTTTGTTCCATTTCCTCCGAAGATTCTAGCAACCACCTTAACCCAGTTTTATATCTAGTTTGTAAATTTTAGGGTTCTTGTCAAGCCATTAAAGCTTGGGATTAAAATTCTGGTATATTTTGGTAAATTTTGATCAATAGAACTTAGCTTATATAGTTTCAGAATACAGACCCATGCACATTCTGTCAGTGGCCACTGGTATCTGGTATTCAAATCCTGAAGCTATTTCATTGTATACACTCTTGTTCACTCAAGCTATTATACTGGAATTTAATTCTTATTTTTTTTTCTTTTTTTTCCTTTTATTTTATTTTACAATACCATTCAGTTCTACATATCAGCCACGAGTTCCCCTGTTCTCCACCCTCCCACCCCCTCCCCTTTTCCCCAGCCCACCCCCAATTCCCACCTCTTCCAGGGCAAAGCCTCCCCCGAGGACTGCGATCAACCTGGTAGACTCAGTCCAGGCAGGTCCAGTCCCCTCCTCCCAGACTGAGCCAAGCATCCCTGCATAAGCTCCAGGTTTCAAACAGCCAACTCATGCAATGAGCACAGGACTCGGTCCCACTGTCTAGTTGCCTCCCAAACAGATCAAGCCAATCAACTGTCTCACCTATAATTCTTGCTATTAATTAGAATGTTAGGAAAAGATGCCCTCATTTGAAGCCCCTACATTTTCTTAAAGTAGGGGAGTTATAGCATTTTAATAGAAATAAATGAATGACTAAGATTTCAAGTTCTAGAGCTGTGTTTTACTGCAATCCTCATTTTAGTAAGAAGTCCCACTTTCCTGTTATGAAATTGACCATTATTTAAGATACCTCCTGGGGCTGAGGATTATCACTGATGAAGCTACTCTGCTGGGACTGAGTCCGTAGTCAGTTTCTCTGGTCTGTGTGTCCTTCAAATACAAAAGTTCAAGGTTTTACGTAGGTGCTGTCAAGGAGCTTCTCTGAAGCCTGCCTTGTGTGGGGCTTGATGACCAATCATCCTAACCTTGTAATTACATTTCTTCACAAACCAGTGGAGACCAGCAGCAGTTACCCAATTCTAGGACATTTGTTTATTCATTCTGTTTTAGTCCTTTTGTGCATGATGCTATACCAACCAAGACATACCCTTCCACTGATACTTCATTTCAATCAAGAATTAGTACATTAAAAACAAACAAACAAACAAACAAACAATATATTGCTTCAGCATGCCAGAAGCCATGTATATGCTGTCTCAATACCAATAATGGCTTCTTATTGGACACCATTTGACAAGTTATCTATTGTCAAAATGGCACACGAGACCATGCTGCCTAGAACTGCTTTGATAGTTGCCTTAAGCTACATCCTACAGAAGCAGACCTTGAGTTGACAATTGTTCCATAAGGCTTATTGATGGATATTTTTGAATAATATACATATAAGGAACAGAGAACCTTGAGACTGACAACAGAATCAACCTATATCACAATGTGGTTGTAAGTGAAGATTCAACCAGTTGTATGAACACATTGGAGTTAAATGAACTTTCAGAATTATCCTGAATTGAGAGAAGAAAGATAGAATTTGATCTCTGCAGCAGACAGTAACAGACTACAGACCACCCTGAAAGACAGCAAAATCCAAAAAGGATGGCCAATGTATCTTTAAGAAAATGACATACCATATGGACCATCCATTGTTAATATTTTCAGGAAGTTGAGGATGGAAGCATTGACATTAACAAATGAAGGAAACATTGTAGTATTCATTGTGATTTGAAATAAAAATCATGTAATACTGTTCATCAAAGTTTGCAATCTATTAGAAGGTGGATAAACATTTTGAAATAATAGGGCATTTGTTCATTTATGTTGTAAGATGTTGACTGTAAGTTTTATGAATGGATGCATCTGGTCTAATGATGGGAGTTACATCCTAGGAAATATACATAAGATGATGTTGTTAAGTAGATATTATATTTTCTTCATGTATGGAACCATAAGTTAGAACTTCTCTCCATTTCTCCTTTCTCTCTCTCTCTTTTTTTGTGTTTTGTTTTTTTGAGACAGGGTTTCTCTGTGTAGTTTTGGTGCCTGTCCTGGATCTCGCTCTGTAGACCAGGCTGGCTTCAAACTCACAGAGATCCACCTCGCTCTGCCTCCTGAGTGCTGGGATTAAAGACGTGTGCCACCGTCGCCTAGCCTTCTCCTTTATTTTAGATGTAGTTTTCTGAGACTGCTCCCACTTTCTCCATCTTTATATAACTTTTTTTATTCTGAGTGATGACTTTCCTGGTTGAGTCATTGAGAACTGGCATCAGCTAGATTTCAGAGGCCTGTGGAGTACTCAGGATTTGAATCTTGCAAGGACTTGAATCTTGTCACATGCTTTGTTACACACTTTTGCCTTCAGGTGCACATATTTGTTGCATTGTATTCAGTACAATATTTTCAATTATTTCTACATCAATTTTTTTGCAATCTCTGAAGTTTAATTTTTTATTTTATAGGAGATATTGATTGTAGTAATAACTGTGTCTCAAAAACAGGTGTCTCAGAATTATGTGATTGGCTGTAAGTGGTCAATCACTGTAGTTTCCTCTTCCCTTTGACAATATTAAAAACAAAAAATTAAAGTACTAAAAATACTAAAAACTATAAAATATTTTCTGTAAAATTTGGTGACATAGCAAACTAAGAGAAAGGGCCCAATAAACATCATGTTTTCTGGACACTAACCCCATGTCTCTATCCCTAGATCACCTCACTATTAGTGCTGAGTTTTGCATAAATACTAAAATATTTCTCAAAAGTGTTCATCATAATATGGACATATTATAAATTTTATAAATGTTATTATCCTTTCAGAAAAATGAATAATCTCGGTTGAACAATAATACTTTATTTATAAATATCTCACTACTCTACTTTCATCTATCTTTCTCCAAGCATCATAGTCAGCTTTGACCTTATTTCAGACTCTTACAGACGCTTCTCTGTGTCCTGCAATTTACTGAATAGGAAAAAAAATAGAAATAATAGTAGCTTCTGGGTTAAGAGTCTTCTGAAGAAATATTAATGGACAAAATTAAAACAGACAAAAAGTAAAAACAGACAAGGAATATTGTGTTCTGTTAGTCAAGGCTTGCAGCAATCGGGAGTTCAAACAGATCAAAATGAAAACTGTATGAGATATAATGGAGAAGAATATGTATGGTACAAATGTAGACATAAAAAGTTCATGTGTGTGTATGTATGTGTAGTTATATAGTTGTGTACATGCATATTTCTTTCCCATCTTGTATATATACCATATGAAGAAAAATAACAAAGAGATGTGTTCCTTTCAAATAAGGGTTATCTGAACACTAAAGTGATTTCTTTGCAGTATGGTTCTTAAAATGCCCTCCTAACTAAGTTAATGGGAGAATAGTAAAAGGGAATATTTTAGTCCTTGAGACTCTTTGGCACACCATGTTTCCTTTCCTATCATTGTAATTTGTAGCTGTTCTCTTTTATTGTATTTGTATAATATGGAAGTTTTGACCACAGAGACTAATGTAAATACTTTCATGATCTCTTTAACGGACCAAATGCAAGGCTCCCATTACAGTCTTTTAATATAATAATGTTCTTTTTCCTGAATTTTCAATACATGTGGCTTTTACATGGTGGGGATCATTTTATGCTCAATGAAAAGCAAAATACATTTAATGCTTATAGAAGTCAAAATAACCACTGCAAATAGATCTCAATTTGCTTTTATAGCATCTATTTCTCTTTGTGAAGCAAAGAAGTCATACTGGGAGAGAAACAGGTGCCTGAAGGGTGCTTTTACAAGAGACCATTAGCCTCAGGAAGTGGGAAGTGCTGAGAAATATTTTCTTTGCCCTGATTTACACTCAGGTGCAACTTTCTTTCCACTTAGCTTGTCAAAGGCTTGTGTCTGCCCACATCCTCTCTCTCTCTTTCTGATCTGTTGTCTCTGAAGGGCTGACAGCAAATCGCTGCATGCTGTATTTCGGAATTTTAAAGAAAAGTAAGACTTATTTTGGCTGCTGTGGTGCTTTTTGCCGATGCTTTATCATATTTGTTTTCAGAAAAAGGATAAGTTTTCTTCAGGTCATTAGTTTTTAGTAACATATATTTACCATAATGATCATTTTTTTTCTAGAATGAGGAAAAGTCTGCTTCAAATAATTACTGGCATTGAAGATATGAACAGAACTTTACTGAAATTCTTGTTGCAAAGAATGGTATGTAAAAGAACAAGGATGCAAAGATGCTTTTTCCTAGCAAGCATTTTATACTAATACTTAAAATGTTGTATCATAGGAGAGTTCAACTTACCTACACATGTCAAATTCTTGTGAAAACATAATTATGCATCACTCAAGCATATTTAAAATATAAAAATCTAAACCCCTGAACAAGCTGTCATAAACAAATTCCCATTTTTATTTTTGCTAATCATAAAGTATATATTTTAACAAAATATGTATTTGCTAGTTTAAAAAAAAAGAAAAAACTGAAAATGTACACCACTTGTAATTTGCTTAGCAAGTATTTACTGATGGCTGAACTGTTTCAAAGATTTGAAAAGAATGGCCTAATTTGGAGCTTCTATGCTTTTAGCATAGTTGTTCAAAACACATTTCATTTTAGAAAATTTTCTCTTTGGACTGATAATTCATTTTAAGAGTGTATCATTGAAAACCCAAGAAAATTCAAGAGTAAGATTTGTGCCTATTTGCTATATATGTTATGACAGCTGACCAAAGTTAATTCAACTAAGCATACCATGTGACTTTTCATAAAGATTATTTTCAGAAGAGACATATACATGGGACATTTGACATATGGATCAGTTATAGGATACAGGTTCTTTGACAGAAGTGTTTATGTGTGTGCATGTGTATACACATACATAAACAAGCATTTCATATATACACACATGAGTGTTTGTGACATTCATAAGTAGCAAATTTTATATCTGAACATGATAGATTTATAAGTACTTTTATGTTTCTTTTAACCTTAAGAGCAATGGAGTAGATTTGCCTTACATCAACTTCGCTAGTCTAAATAAATATTTTTTTTCTTTACTACTATCGGTAATTGTTCATACCTTGACTATTTTCTTCTCTACTATTAACAAGAATATTTTCTTTAGAAAGATCATTTTAATCTCGTTTTTCAATACCTAACATTTATGAGTTACTGGATTAGCTATAAAGAAACCTGGGTGTAAGGTAAGGGTGTCACAGTAAACTGTGCCTTAATCTCTCAAGCATTCAGTTTTTTCACCTCTGAAACAAGAGAAGTTTCCTGGCTTTTCCCAATAGGTATAAAGTAAATGTTTGAGGTTGTACAGCTCTGGCGTCTCCTATTTACTGATATCCTTTCCTCTCTTGCCTTTCCTGTTCCATTTTCTCTTTTGTTCTTCCCAAATTCCAGAAAACCCATTTGTCCTTCTTAAACTATCAGTAGATTTAAACTTACAAATTTAAAAATAATCATCCAGCAGACAAATTTACTCTACACAGTTAACTGCTTCTTCAGCCTCTATGGCTTTTTGAAATGTTCATATAATTAAATTCATAATGACAATCAAAATGCACAGCTCTTTGCTATGGGAAATGTGCTTACCTCATAAATAGAGTCTATAAATAATTTGCTTTTTGTCTGCTTAATCAACATAATAATCACAATTTATTGTTTTGTTTACATTGCTAAGTTTTCCTTTTTAAATCTGTTTTTTTTTAAATTGTAGGTGGATTATCTTAAAAACCCTAAAAAAATCCCATTTTTTCTTTTGATAATAATACTATAATAACATCATTATCCCCTTCCCTTTTCTCCCTCTAAACTCTCTTATATACTCCACCTTACTTCCAGTTCATAGCCTTCTTTTTCATTAATTGTTGCTACATATATGTGTGCATATGTATATACATGTATATTCATAAATACATAGATAGAACCTGCATATATGTATATGATGCACATATATATTCCTACATATAACCTAGTTAGTCTGTATTGTGCTATGTGGATGGGTGATTTCATGGCTGATGATGATGATTTGACCTGGTGAACTAGAGGTGTGCTCTTCCATGAGGAGGTGTGTTTTTCCATGAGGAGGCGTGCTCTTCCATGAGGAGGCGTGTTCTTCCATGAGGAGGTGTGTTCTTCCATGAGGAGGTGTGCTCTTCCATGAGGAGGTGTGTTCTTCCATGAGGAGGTGTGTTCTTCCATGAGGAGGTGTGCTCTTCTATGAGGTGGTGTGCTCTTCCATGAGGAGGTATGTTTTTCCATGAGGAGGTGTGCTCTCCTTAGAGGTGGTGTGCTCTTCCATGAGGAGGTGTGCTCTTCCATGAGGAGGTGTGTTCTTCCATGAGGAGGAGTGCTTTTTCATGAGGAGGCGTGCTCTTCCATGAGGAGGCGTGCTCTTCCATGAGGAGGCGTGCTCTTCCATGAGGAGGCGTGTTCTTCCATGAGGAGGTGTGTTCTTCCATGAGGAGGTGTGCTCTTCCATGAGGAGGTGTGTTCTTCCATGAGGAGGTGTGTTCTTCCATGAGGAGGTGTGCTCTTCCATGAGGAGGTGTGTTCTTCCATGAGGAGGTGTGTTCTTCCATGAGGAGGTGTGCTCTTCCATGAGGAGGTGTGTTCTTCCACGAGGAGGTGTGCTCTTCCATGAAGTGATGTGTTCTTCCATGAGGAGGTGTGTTCTTCCATGAGGAGGGCTTTCTCTCACTGTCTCTCAGTATTGCTTGAGTTGCCTACAGTTCTTAGCCCAACTCTTTGTAAACAGGAAAGATTCTGATTAAAGATATTTCTTTCCAGATTTTTAGAATATTTGAGTATAAGTGACAAATGTAGAGAATGAAGTTTGCCAAGCATTCAAAGAAAACCAGTCTATATAAGAATAAACAATCAGAATAGTCCAGAGTTCAAACAGCATTAGAATTGAAAGTTAAGAACTTTTACACATTTATTATTACTGTATGCAGTATAGTGTTTTTAAATGTTAAATAGATATATTTAGATATTTCCAAAACAAGAACAGAGTTAATTTAGTACAAAAGTACAATGTATGTGATTAATGAGAGATTAGATAGAAACTGCAGAATAAAAGATTGGTAACATTGGGACATCAAACCATCCAAAATGAAACCTAACTGAATTAAGGGGAAAAAAAAGAAAACTAGATTTATAGAACAATTTCATATATATTACCAGGAATATAATTAGAATGTTCAAAGGGGAATAAAGAAATGGACAGGTAGACATTAGGCATAATCACTGCTTGAAAAGGAGACATCATGATTCAATGTTTTAGAATTTCATGGTGTCTGGGAAGTGGGGGAGAATAGGAGGAGAGAATGAATAAGATTCAACAATAAATTTTATCAAGTATTTAAAGAAAAATACTAATACATTTGTGAACTCACAAAATCACACACACACACACACACACACACACACACACACACACCACTACCAACAACAATAAAATATTTAACAAATTAAGAATATTTATCAATGAACTAAAGCTAATGAAAGAGAACACTGGAGATAACATGTATTAGGCAAGATATGACAGGGAAAAAAAAAACTATAGGCCAATCCCACTTACATTTTAATCTCCAAATTGGTAGCAATTTAAAAGGTGGTAACAATACCTAGGACTAAAATGATCAACCATAACATGGGAGTAGATTAGGAAGAGAACCCTTTTTATTATTACTAAAATTGACTGAAGTTACAACAATGAAAACTGGATAGTGCGCACTAGTAGCGGGGGTGGGGGGTGGGGGGGCAGAACACTGATTTATGCAAATCTGCTCTGACAGTTTACCCTAACTTTATGCACATCAATTTCTCAGTCTGCTGCACAGTTTTTAAGAATACAGGAGGGAGAGGCAAAGTGGCAGGGATATTTGATGCAGAAATAGTTGCTTCTACAGCAGCAGTTCTCAAGCTGTGGGAGATGATGGTTGAACAACCCTTTCAAAAGGGTTGCCTAAGACTATTGGAAAACACAGATATTTACCTTCCAATTCACGACAGTAGCAAAATTACAGTTATGAAGTAGCAATGAAAATAATTTTATGCTTGGGGGGGTCACTACTACATGAGGAAATGTATTAAAGGGTTGAAGCATTAGGAAGGTTGAGAACCACTGATCTATAGGAAATAGGCCCAAGGAATTTCAAATAAAGATAAAACAGAAGTCAAAGCAGATTGCTTAACAAAAGATACTATTCTCTGGCTGTTAATGTTCACTTTGGTAAAAACTTTACCTCTAAAGAGGAAAATGTGCATATCAGCACTGACAGAATTAAGATAGTTATTTTTTTTTAAGTCTTTTCTGCATCAGTGGCCACTTTAGCTGATGTTATTCCCAGGAGAAGTCTATAACTTGCACCATTGATCTCCTGCAAGACACAGAAGACAGGGATCCTCTGTGGAATACAGCTTTGTGAAGGGACAGCAGAACACTAACACATCTCTGCCATCATGAATTCTCAAAGTAGACTATCAGTGGGAGGATCATGTGTCTGATGATGGATAATTAAAACAAATGGTTGCAACTGGTCTCTCAAGTAGCTGTTTATGTTGGTGTGAGAATCAATGAAGATTATGTAAATTGGTCTTCCGCATTGACATAAGGAGGAACTTACTGTAGGTTTCCTGTGAGAAACAATTCCCTTGTTCCATTGTTTAATTATGAAATAAAATATACTTTTTATGTTTAATTTTAAAATTTCTTATAACTTCATACATGAGTATACTTTTTAAAATAATTTCATTAATCAGTATCCACATCATTTCTATGTCTCTATTTCTCCCCTCCAACCCCTCCCTCAAATGTTTCCCCCCACCCTCTCTCAAATTCATGGTCTCTATTTGTGGAATATATATACATTCCCCTGAGTCCAGTTATTGTTGTCTGTGTGTACATGTTTTAGAGTCAACCCCTTAGGATTAGGAGACCGATCAAGGGGACAGTCTCTGGAAGAAACTGAATCTCCCTCCTTTAGTAACCATTGCCGATAGGTATTGCTTTAGGATTATAGCATTGTGAAAAATTTCCCCATCAATATTGGCCTGTCAACTAGTGTAGTCTTGTGCAGGTGACGATATTGTTGGGCATTTATAGATGCAACAGCCCTGTCATGTGAGGAAACAGCTACTTGTAACCTTAATTGAGTTATGGTGATAGGGACAAGTTAAAGTTGTTGACATAGCCTATGATAAATACATGGCGACAGCCAGTTCCCTACTAACCCCAGTGTAAAAGTCTCTATATGATCCTCCTAAAATATGTTACTCTTCATGTGACTGACTGATAGAAATACTTTCGTCATCCAAAGGATACTAAGAGCAACACTGAACAAAACATGGGGGCAGGAGAAAGGATTCCTATTTAGCCAAGTCAGAAAGCTACTAAAAAACACAGACATGTAGATTTCAAGTATATAACATACTATCAAATTTAGGATTATAAGATTGAGGTTTCTGTACATCCCAGTCATGATACTCACACTTCTTAAAGTTACTCATTCTTCCTACAGTGACTCAATCACTCTAAATATCTATCTATACTGATAAGATTTTAAAAGTGTTTTTATTAGAGTGTCGTGACTTGAAATAAAAAATACTGGAACAGGTTGGACAATTTACCTCTCAGAAAAAAGAAATCGATTGTAAAAAATAGTGGAGAGAACTGTGAGATCAGCAGGGAATCCAAGGCCTTTTACAACTGTGTGGCCAGCAGGGCTGAGGTAGTCAGCAAAAGGTTTGGGATTAGTAGGCAACAGTGAATGATTCTCACAGTGAAAGAGGAATGCACTCTTGTGTGATCACCCATGAAATGTAGAGGGCATGTGAAGGACAGAGACACTTGGCTCTTCATAATTTACACTTAAAAAAAAAAATGTCGCTGGAAATGTATTCCAGAGCTCTGCTGCCAGGACTTGAGGTTTCAGTGGAGTTCGTATAAATGGAGAGGATGCTGGCTCATTTCAATTAGCCATGCTGAGTAGAATTACTGCATTGCCCAAGTATTGTTCTGTAGGACAATTAAGCACAAAGAACTCTGCAAGTACAAGAGGGATTTGTTTTATTAAGAATATGACTGGAGTGAGAACATTAAATCCCACACTCATCAGATATGATAATAGCAAAGTATTCTCTTCCTTATGTAACCCATAGTCAACGTTGCAAAGCCATAAAATATTCAGTCTGACTTTACATGGATTTTTGTGAAATGGCTTTCAGTACATATGTATGCTTTATTCAACACAATTTTTAATTTCACCTTCTTTCACCACAATCTAGTGAAGTGTTTTCTGAATTCAGCAACAGTGAGAGTAAGTTGGCTTCTTGGATTGATGATCTTATGAGAATTGTTTCTGTAGAAAAAAAGTAAGTAAGAAAAATTGTCACTGAATGATATGTGGAGGACTTTCAAATGTGGCTGGCAGTACTGTGAAGCTGGCCCTGTGTGCTGTTGTGAGAGATTATGTCAACTGGAAAATACAGAGATATCCCATAATTTGTGGGAAATAAGTTGCTATATTGTAGTGGCAGAGATACTCAACAGGGAGTCTTAGAGACAGGAGAGCCCTGTCAGGTTTGTGGAGCTTCATTTCCACTCTGTTAGATCTGATTGGCAAAGTCACCTGAAAGAGATACTGATTTGGTGGGAATTTGAGAAAAGACAGGCACTGAAAGACCCTTGACCCTCATAACCTGACCGTCAGATGACTTCAGTCACATTTGTAACTAGATGCACTGACTTAAGCCTTTGGCAAAAGGCAAAAATCTCACTCAGCAGAGATCACTGGGGATTTGCTTTCAAAAGCTTCTTGATACCGAGGCAGTTTCTGGCCCCTTTGAAGGATGCTTGTCATGCTTGTCGTGTTATTACTGAGGTTAGAAGTGAAAGCGACCCCAAGAATGAGTGACAGCACATACAAAGAAGGGTATACAAGGAGCAGCTCAGAGCTCGCCACGGAAAGTGTTCCGTTCCAAATGACCAGAAGAACTCAGGAGTAAATGGAATCTGCATACTGCCTTCCTCAGTTCTAAGACTAATGACAGAGCTCTGTGGCCCTACCCTGCCCTGCACCTCAACTTGCTCCCCATGACCCCTATTAGTTTGCTTGGTTCAATGTGTGGAGTTTCTAAGTAAGGGGCTACATTGTAATCAGAAATTGATACAACATGTTCTAAAGACCTCAAGTGGCTGATGATGAAGGAAGGTGTAAGTAACAGATAAAACAGTAATAACACGACAAGCTGTTTATTTGGGAATAAACAATTTGGTGTGGACCTGAGTATAGTATCTGGATATTTATGTACCGTTGTGCTCAAGTTTATACCATTTTGATATGGTCCTGATAACTGAATCAATAACCATAGCCCTCCTCTCTACATGGAAGAGCTGGTTTTCAGGCAAACTTAGCTGTTATGACTTGAAAATGAATTGTCTCACTCAGGTTCTTGTGAAGACATGGTCTCCATTTGGTGGTACTATGCTTCAAGGGGTTGGACACTTGTTAGATGGGGTCTGGTCAAGATGTAGGTGATCGCTAGCATAACGGCTTTGAAGTTCCTGCCCTGTTTTTGGCCTTTTAATTCATTTCTCTCTGCTTCTTGGATGCCATGTGGCGAGCAACTTTGTTTTCTAGCTCTTCCAATGTGATCTGCCTCAGCCAGGTCAGAGACGAAAACCCCAGCTCAGCATAGGCTGAGACCTCTCAACCTAGCATCCCAAATAAAGTTCCTTAATTTAAGTTTCTTAAGTTCTGTCAGGGCAGTGGAAACTCACATGCACCTGCAAGGCTGTCTGCATTAACCTGATTTAGCTCTCACACAGCTGGAAAAGCTTTGTTCCCGACAGGCATTTATTGAAGTAAAATATATTGTTAAATGAGTTGTTTACTTCATGACTCCCTAGAGCAGTGGATGAAAAAAAACTGGGCAAATGAATTATTAACCATACTTAAAAGGAACTTAACATCCACAGGGACTTGGAAAACCTCTAATATATTTCTGGGAATCTGGAGAGCCACATGAGTACAAATATCCTGGGCAATAGACATGATCAGCAAAGATCTGAAAAGTTCCTGAATCTCTTATCACTATAGGCACCAGGAAGAGAAGATTAAATGTGAGATTCAAACTGCCTGGCTATATCCCATTTTATAGCCCATGAAATGGTATATCCCATTTGTGTTCAGAACACACATAGAGAAATTGTTCTTTGAGTGGTGGAGGGATCTGCTTTCAAGGAGCCTTTTTTTTTTTTTTTTTGGTTTTTCGAGACAGGGTTTCTCTGTGTAGCTTTGCGCCTTTCCTGGAACTCACTTGGTAGCCCAGGCTGGCCTCGAACTCACAGAGATCCGCCTGGCTCTGCCTCCCGAGTGCTGGGATTAAAGGCGTGCGCCACCACGGCCCGGCTCAAGGAGCCTTTTATACATCGATGGATAACATTTGGTGTTGATGTATTCGTGTACGATCATATGAAATAATTGGTTTGCCCACAGAAGAGGAGGGAGGAAGAATTGTAGGAGCCAGAGAGATCAAGGATACCATGAGAACATGACCCACAAAATCAACTAAGCAGGGCTCTTAGGGGATCACAGAGACTGAAATGACAAACAGTGACCCTGTATGGGTCTGAGCTAGGTCCTCTGCATATACCTTATGGCTGGGTAGCTTGGTGTCCTTGTGGGACTCTCAAAATTTGGATTGGGGGTCTCTCTGACTTTTTCCTGCGCTTGAGATCCTTTTCCTACTGCTGGGTTGCCTTGTCCAGCCATGATATGTGACCAGTCTTATTGTATGTTGTTAGATCATGAGATCATGTTCAGTGGATATCCCTGGGAGGCCTGTTTGCTCGCTGCTCTCTCTCTCTCTCTCTCTCTCTCTCTCTCTCTCTCTCTCTCTCTCTCTTGCTCTTTAAAATGGAGGAGGAGTTGATTTGGGAGAGAAGTGAGGTGGAGGTAGGGACTGGAAGGAGTGAAGGAAGGTGAAACTATGGTGGTGATGTTCTAAATGAAAGAAATAAAAGTTAAAAAAATATTGGTTTGTAGTTTCTTGTTACATTTTGTCTGGTTTTGGTATAAGTGTAATATTTGCTTAATAGAATGTGGTAAGAAATGTTTAATTCTCTAACATAATTTTGGGGAATTTTTGATAAATTTTATTTCTAAGTATATACCTAGAAAGTATAAAATATACACAAGGTAAAGATTCATACAAGAATTTTCTTAGATATACTATTTATAACAATAAGACAAAAATATTACAATGACCATCAACTGATAAGTGCATATCCATTTTTTTAAAGTTTGTGTGCGTGTGCATGTGTGTGCATTGCGTGCGTGCGTGCGTGCGTGCGTGCGTGCGTGCGTGCGTGTGTGTGTGTGTGTGTGTGTGTGTGTGTGTGTGTGTACTTGAAACAAGCTGGAGTTGTGTGAGAAGATTTACATTTGAGAAAATTCCTCCATAAAACTGACCTATAGGCAAGCTCAAAGGACATTATCTTAATTAATGATTGATGTCAGATGGAAGGGCCCACCACTGTGGGAAGCTCTACCCCTGGTCAGCAGGTCTTTGATGATATGAGAACGAAGCTGATCCAACACTGAGGAGCAAGCCAGTAAACTGAATTCTTCTGGCCTCTGCTTCAGTTCCTGACTCTAGGTTCCTGTTCTGAATACCCCTCCTCATGGAGCATGAGTTACAAGGTGAAATACACCCTTTTCTCCCCATTTTGAGTCATGGTGGCTTATCACAGCAAAGAAAACCGTAGCTAGGACAGTACATAAGTAAAACATGTCACAATGAAACACATGTTTTTATTAGTAAAGACAAAGTTTTTAGGTGTGTTGATGTATTGACAGATACTGGGAGCATTGTAGAAGAGAAAATGGCCAAGTACTATCATCTTGTAAGTCAGAATTATTATTCCTCTTGGTTAGAACTTGGGTGGCAAGTTTGTGTGAAAAGCCCAGGACAAGCACATCTACTTGGAACAAAAGAAGACTGGTGTGTTGCTGGAGGGCTTCTCTCCAGGTTCCCCAAGCCCCGCAGTCCCACAATCCACTTATAAAATAATCACTCAGACGCTTATATCACTTATAAACTGTATGGCCGTGGCAGGCTTCTTGCTAACTGTTCTTTTATCTTAAATTAACCCATTTTTATAAATCTATAGCTTGCCACGTGGCTGGTGGCTTACCGGCGTCTCTACATGCTCTTCTCCTGGTCGTGGCTGCAGTGTCTCCTCCCCAGCCTTCCGCTTCCCAGAATTCTCCTCTCTCCTTGTCCCACCTACCTCCTGCCTGGTCATTGGCCATCAGTGTTTTATTTACATAGAGTGATATCCACAGCACTTCCCCTTTCTTCTTTTTTTAAAAAGGAAGGTTTTAACTTTAACATGGTAAAATTACATATAACAAAACAATTACCGAGCAAGAATTATAGTTACAATATTAAAGAAGATGTCCTATCTATCTTATATTTGTGAGTTTAAGGTTTTATAGCTAACTTATCTTTTATCATAACTGAGGAAATTACGACTATCTAGCCTTCAACCACATCAAAGACCTGAGAAGGAACATAATGGTACCTGAGAAATGGTAGACGGATGCAAGCAACTTCGGGAATCTTGCAAGAGTAGACCAAGACAGCTGGCAGCCTGGACAGTCACCTGATGTTTCTCAGCATTATTGGTGCATTCAAATTGGCTACAGGCCTAGAGTATCTGACAGACCATTTTTAGAAGCAGGAATTTTAAGAGACCATCTTACCCTGTCTTGGCAGAGTACAGTGGTCGCTTTCCTTGTGTCCCACTTGTCCAGAAAGGACAGCATTGCATTTGTACTGTCAGCCATCAAGGCAAGGGCAGTTCTTTGCCCAGTAGGCCATTTTGTGCCAAAAGACAAACTTCCAAATGGAAATGTCTTAGAAGCCCAACATTCTCTCGGGATCAATTGGTGCAGCCAGGAGCAATTGTGTCTCACGTCAACAGAATTCTAAGTTATTTAAATGCCATATTCTTTAGGTCTATGAAGTGTTTGAAGATTACCTATCTATCTGAAATATATCTATGTATACCTAGAAGACTTAACTAACATGGCTACAAATATGATTATCATAGATGACTAATTATTAATCTATTTTTAATTATCCATTACAATTTTAAATGAGTTACATAAACATAATATCTCAAACAAGAATAGAAATATATATATATAGTATAACAAAATTAACCTCAAGTTTGTATCAACAAACCAAAATTTATACCAATGTAAAACATTTTAAACATAAACTAAAATCTATACCAATGTAAAACATTTTAAACAAGTTGTTCTTTAAAAGTAGGTTCATTAATCTACCCTTTTATCTTATCATCTCCATATCCTATATATCCATATCATATCCCCTTTTCTTTTTTAGAAAGAGATCACATTTATAATCAACCTGTTTTAAATAAAAATATTGGTTTTTCTCTGTCCCACACCAGAGGGCTCTTCTGATTTGGGACACAAGAATCATTTAACCATTTTTTTTTTTTTAAAGCAATATGTCTGGGTTTAGAGGGGGAGTGAGCCAATTCCACCTCTAAAGCCAGCTTGGTATATTTGGGAATTTGGGCGTAGCATCTCTTACTACTTCCTGCTGGAGGGGGGCGCTGTATCTTATGGGGATGTAAAGAAAATTTTAGACCTATGGGGTAGTCCGTGAGGCTGTATTGTGTGAACCAGTTGCCTTGAAACCAATCTGGATGTTGAATCATCTGGTCCATGGTGTCATCGGAGTCCTTTCAGGGGGTCTTGGCTGGTGAAACCTGATGTATCTTAATCTGGAACAAGTCCACAGCCTCTGGCTTTCTGTGGAAACAAAAGCAGAACCTCTTTTCCAAAGTAACATATCCTTATATCCAAATTTTGAAGTCAAGGTACCTTTAAAATATACATTTTGGCATAACTCAACAGGTTTTGTAATCAAATGTTTTTTTTAGTTATGAATATCAAAGAGAACATAATCCAGATTCTCTGTGTGGTAGCCATCTTTATGTGGCTTATGTTTTATATTACCTTGAGCCTTGAGCCTATTGTTTTAAACTGTACCATTGTAAGCCTGAAACGGCGCTGTGGCTGCTGGCTCCGCCCACTTCAGCTTCCCAACATGGCAGTGGTACGTTTTCCGCCAGCTCTGGGAGTCATCAAGTCTCAGAAATAGTGGGTCTAAGCTTTTATCAAAGCAGCGTGTAGCCCAGAAACCTCTTTTTTTTTTTTTTTTTTTTTTTTTTAAATAATAGTAAAGACTAAATCTACCACACAGCTTAATTTGACGCTGGTAGATGCCTCATTTTCGCCATACTGCCGGTCAGATGCACCCGCCAGGAACCCGCCAGTGTCCAAACTTGCGTTTTGCCGCATCTAGCTGCCGTATGAGACAAGAAGCAGGAACCTGGTTTTGGCTCTGTTTAGAATTGGTTATTAAATATTCTCAGGTTTAAGGTGGAAACTCGAGCCGTTGGGCGCCATTTGTTGCTGGAGGGCTTCTCTCCAGGTTCCCCAAGCCCCGAAGTCCCACAATCCACTTATAAAATAATCACTCAGACGCTTATATCACTTATAAACTGTATGGCCGTGGCAGGCTTCTTGCTAACTGTTCTTTTATCTTAAATTAACCCATTTTTATAAATCTATAGCTTGCCACGTGGCTGGTGGCTTACCGGCGTCTCTACATGCTCTTCTCCTGGTCGTGGCTGCAGTGTCTCCTCCCCAGCCTTCCGCTTCCCAGAATTCTCCTCTCTCCTTGTCCCACCTACCTCCTGCCTGGTCATTGGCCATCAGTGTTTTATTTACATAGAATGATATCCACAGCACTGGTGCTTGGGGAATGTAGAAGGGCATTCTGGGGTGCAGGCTTCATGCATGTTGGGGAGAAAAGATGACTAGAAAACACTGAGAATTTATTAAAATTTATCAGTTGCACCTAAAATGCTGAGTGTCATGGTATATGAACAATATCTCAGAGTCAAATATAATCCTCGGAGGTGTGCAGCTCTTTGTGTGATTTTTATCTTTTCCCCAAAGGCATTTCTTAATTTGATAGAAAGTTGTGAGCAGAACATAATCAAGAGAAACCACCTAATTTTTCAGTAGAGGAAATACTTTCTAAATTTGCATTAACTACTTTCAGATGCTTAATTATTTATGCAATTTTCTGTTCCTATTAAATATTTTATCACAGTGATATAGAAGAACCCAGACACTCCTATGCTCTTACTGTGATATCTCTATGGTTGTATCCACCAAACGATAAGTTTATAAAAGTAATAAAAATCTAACTTTATCATTTATAAAGGTAATTTAATTTCTTATCGGTTCTGCAATGTGTATGGATGCAGGGAATATAACATCTTTATCCACTGGTCTCTATGGTCTTATCCATCATTGATAGATACCCTTTCTGTTTCCATGCTACTTTAAAGTAAAATGGTTGCCAAACTTTCTCACTAATAAGTGCATTCCAGTTTCTAATAGCATCCAAGTCTTTGCCCATCATCCTCTATGGAAGCATCTCCCAGTTTCTGCTGTTTTTTGTTTGAAGACAGTCTCAAGTAGGCAAGTTGATCATAAATGTGTACTTATACTTCAGTCTCCTGAGCAATGGGATTACAGGTTTCTACTGCCACAGCTCTAACAGTCAGCTAGAGGCTTTTCCACATCATGTCTACTGTTCAGCATAAAGGCCACTGTGAAACATTGTAGGCTTTTGAATACTGACTCTTCACTTCCAGGCTCTAATTTTTTCTGTTTGTTTATTACTATGTAACAAACTTCCACAGAACTTCAAACACCAAACCATCATTTTGTTGGATCATATTCTTGTTAGTAATTCAGGCAAAATTTGGCTCAGTGAATCTCTCAGTCCAGATGTCAGTTGGGACTATTTCTTATGCATTTCTGAATTGATGAATGAAGCTAATATTCCTAAAAGTCATGGTTTGGGCAGCTCTCTGTAATTGCAAGTCTGGTCACTTGCCACCTTGGGTTTCTTCAGAAGCCTCTTTTAATATGACAGGTGAACTTCAATACATTTCCAAGATTAAAACAAAACCTTAATGTATTTTCATAACTGGATTCATAGTCCTATTTTTTTTAAATCACTTCTAATACTATTTATAAGAACATTACAGGAAAAAAAAACATGTTTAAGGACTAAGAATCATATATGTATGTGAATGCTATGAAATAAATTTCACTTAGGGAGATGGAGAGGTTTTTGAACTAGTAACCATAGACCATACACACACACACACACACACACACACACACACACACACACACTTAAATTATGTCATTATTTTATGCTCATATATGCACATAAACTGAACTTTCCCACCTTATTTTAGAAATCTTCTACTACATTTAAGATGGAGCACATTGTTTGCCCTGCTTAATCTATGTATACATGTGGTACAAAAGACTAGTTAGTCTCAGAGGAAGTAAATCACACATTTTATCTCAGTTCAAGGGTATAGAAAAATCCTTCTTTTAGATTAATTAATTATATGTACTCACATACATACATACATACATACACACACACAAATATAAAACAGTGTGTGTGTGTGTGTGTGTGTGTGTGTGTGTGTGTGTGTGTGTGTGTTTGTGTGTGTGTGTGCTCTCTGGGGCCAAAAGAGGATGTTGGATTCCCTGGAACTGGGAGTGCAGGAAACTGTGAGCTGCCCGACATCAGTACTGGAACAAACGGAAGCCCTTGTAGAATCGGCAAGTCCTCACTACTGAGGTGTCTATCCTGCCTCAGATGTTTCTTTTAGACTAAACAAATTTTAGAGCACTGGTTTTCAACCTGTGGGTTGTGACCCCTTTGGCAAAACTCTATCTCAAAAATATTTACATTACAATTAATAACAGTAGTAAAATTACAGTTATGAAGTATCAACAAAATAATTTTATGGTTGGGGGTTACCATGACATAAGGAACTATATTCAAGGGGCATAGCATTAGGAAGTTGAGAACCACCGCTTTAGGGCAAAAAACAAAAGCAAAGGAGTTATTTCTTTAAATGTAGTATATAAAATTTACAAAATATTTATACTCCGTTATATACCAACCTTAAGTATTGAATTTTTGCTATAAATATTCTAATGCAACACTAGTTGAGTACAACTCATTTAACAATTTAACCTTGTATATTGTAATTTTGGTACAAAAGAAAACTTCATGCCATCATTTCGAAAAAGGTCACTTGTCTTACAAGTGGACTTTCCATCGTTTGAACATTTTGTTATTTTCAAAAATTGTCAGATATGACCTTTAGCTCAGAGGTAACTTTTGGCCTCTTGCTGCTACAAGTTCACAAAATACTAACTTCTAAAAATATAACTGAAGCGTGTCGCGGAAGCTGGTATCCTTAGGGAAATGTATCAGTACAAATACAGTAGAAAATACAGCTCCAGAGAAGCTAGGTAACAAGGAGGACCCTAAGAGTGACACATGGATCACCCTGGGAAGGGGAAATAGATGAGATCTCCTGAGTTAACTGGGGGAGGAGGGCAATAGAAATAGGTGATGGGGCATGAGAACATAAGGGAATGGGATGGTTGAGATGGGATAGGGACAGAGTGGGAGAGCAATGAAAGAGACATCTTGATAGAGGGAGACATCATGGGGATAGGGAGAAACCTGGTGCTAGGGAAGTTCGCAGGAATCCACAAGGATGACCACAGCTTAGACTACTAGCAATAATGGAGAGGATGCCTGAACTGGCCTACCCCAGTAATCAGATCAGTGAATACCCTGTCATCACAGAGCCTTCATGCAGTAACTGATGGAAGCAGATGCAGAGATCCACAGCCAAGCATCAGGCTGAACTCCCGGAGTCCAGTCGAAGAGAGGGAAGAGAGATTCTATGAGCAAGGGGCTTCAAGATCGTGATGGGGAAACTTAGAGATACAACCGAACCAAGCTAGTGGGAACACATGAACTTTAGACCAACAGCTGTGGAGCCTACATGGGACTGGACTAGGCCCGTTACATAAGCCAGACAGTTGTGTAGCTTGGTCTGTTTAAGGGGCCCCTGGCAATGGGAATAGGATCTATTCCTGGTGTGGGAACTGGCTTTTTGGAGCCCATTACCTATGGTGGGACACCTTGCACAGCCTTGATGCAGGGGGAGGGCCTTGGACCTGCCTCAACTGAAATTACCAGGCTTTGCTGACTCCCCATGGGAAGCCTTACCTTTACAGAGGAGGGGATGGAGGGTGGGCTGAGGGGGAATGCTGGGGGCAGGGAGCAGGAGGAGGGATGAGAGAGGGATCTGTGGTTGGTATGTAAAATGAATAAAAAGGTCCTAATTAAAAAACTAATATAGTGGAAAATATATGATAAATAAATTTGAATATTTTTAATACTACTCAACTGTCTAAATGGTTCTAGATCAAAGAAGATTTTGAAACAGAACTTACTGAATGTTTCTTCCTAACCCTTGTTTGTGTTCATAGTTTTTTTGTCTTTGTGGGTGTGCCAGTTGATGGGATACTTTAATATCCTTGGTATAAGAGATTTTGTGTGTGGGTAGATAACTCTTTATTCACAAGTATAAAAATCTCCTTTAAAAAAGTGGACTCTGTCTCCTATTCAACTCTTCAGATACTGTAGCCTTGACTGGCACCTGTAACACGAATTTCAAAAGGTCTTATTAATAAAAACAAACCCAGTGCCGGTTATTGGGATGAATGCTAGAACAAGCCACAGCCACCTCACCTTGCCAACTTCTCAGCTGATCCTGTTTCCTAAGACTGGAAGCCTCTTGTGTCCTCATTTGAATGCTCAAAAGCCTAAAAGTTTAACAAGCCAAAAGCATAACCAGACTCTAGTTCCTGGTTTTCACACCTTATATACCTTTCTACTTCTTGCCATCACTTCTTGGGGTTAAAGGTGTGTGTCACCATGCCTAGCTGTTTCCAGTGTGGCTTTGAACACAGAGATCCAGATGGATTTCTACCTTCAGAATGCTAGGATTAAAGGTGTGTGTGCCACCATTTTTGGCCTCTATGTCTATCTAGTGGCTATTTTGTTCTCTGACCCCAGATAAGTTTATTAGGATGCACAATACATTGGGGCACACAATATCACCACAGGCATCTTTATTATTAATAATTCCATAAAAAGACACAGAAGTAGAAACACACAGTAGAACCTCACAGTGTGAGGTAATGAAGTTCATTTGTTTTAAGACAATAAATTTTGGTACATCTGTGACATTGTCATGGACATTATCACACAGGGATACACAGGCATAATGAGTTGAAGATAAAAGATGAAAATTAAGATTCAACCACCACTTGTGTTTTCTAAATTGCAGTAGTAACAAGACTGAAAATTTCATAAATTCTCTCTTTGCTTTTCTCACACACAGATTCGTTTTCTCAGCCAGAGGTGAATATTCTTGTTGTCAGTTTCAATGATGTTTTTCCATGGCTCAAGAAATTACACACCCACATTTTCATCCATCAAATCCCCCAAATGGCACTTACCTCTTAAGGAGGTGTTTAAGGCTGGTTTCTTTCTCTTTTATACTTCACCAATCACAATTTTCATAAAAGAGAATTGAATAGGAGAGAAAGTCCACTTTATAGGTCACTCATATGGTTGTTCTTAGCAGGCTTTGGTTCCTCACTACATGAGTCTCATAGAATTACAATAAACGACTTTTCTCCAAAGTCATCATGAAAGAGTTAGAAGTGAAAGTAAGTTATAGCTTGTTAACTAATTCAATAGCGATACTCCAGAACTTCTGCCATATTGTGTTGGTTTCACACAGAGAACCACCAAAACATCCTAAAAGAGAAGACCTTTGTAAGCTATGAGTAAGATGAAGAATTTGGGTCATTAGATCTTTTTGCAATTACCACAATTAAAAACACAATATTTAAAATCAATATATTAATTTTGTTTCTCTTTAAAAAGAAAATTCAGCTTTGCACAGTGGCAGTATCGTAGTCAATGAGGTTTATCCGAGGCGCAATTATTGCGAATTGAAAACTTTTCCCAATACCCCACCATGACGACTTGAAAAAGAAAATTCTACTCAATAAATTTTCCTATAAACACAATTTGCAAATTCAAGATATATCGTTATGACACATGCAAATGTACATACCTACATGTATATATACGGTACATAATTTTTAAAGTCTTATATACATGCATATTTATGTGATTTTTGTGTGTGTGTGTTTTCTACAGTCATTATTACTTGACAGTACTTTTGACAAAATATCCAGGGTGAACAGTTTTTACCATTTTCAGAAGCCACTTAACATTAAACTATTTAATAGCTCTTCTTAATTAAATCAACATCTCGGAATGATATATATGTGCATATATATATATATATATATATATATATATATATATATATATATATATATATATTGTTTTCTATGAAGAATTATTTTGTGCAGTTTAATAAACTGTAGTAAATGATGTATCAATTTTAAACCAGTAAATATCAGATTTAGTTAACTTATATTTCATATTCTCGCATCTCAAACGTTTCAATTAGCAATATGATAATTTCGCACAATTACCACAGGTTGTACAATTAAAAAAGGTATCATTAAGAATCTTTTACTATTTTATGAAATATTTCCTGGTTTCACTTTTTTTGTCACAAATTGTTATACAATGATAATTTAAATTTTTATTTAAATCCTGCTAGGGAGATCTTTTGTAACGGTTAGCAGTGTTGTGCATTAGTTTCCATCACACAAACTATTTCATCTTTCCTAAATTTGCTAAGGTTCTTTTAGTTTGGAATAGGATTAGGTATAGTTTATATGATTACTGAGATCAACACCTCATTCACTCCTACTTCTCATCTCAAATGCAGGAACATTCCATGAGGATACAGATGTTATAAGTACTATGGAGACAATTTTTCTTTTGTCAATATATGGCTTTTTTTCATATGCTCAATGTTAGTAGATACATATTTTTGCTAGAATTTATATTGTTAATTTTCATGCTGTCTCCTTTGAGGAACAAACAAGTTCAAAATATTAAAGTTCTCTGTCATTTTCAGAGTTGATTTTTTTCTCTACAAAAAAAGTTTTTTTTTAAAGAAAATTGACATGTTTCAAGATTAACTACTTTGAATGCTGCTAGATGTCATCTAAAGTATTTAATAGCTATATAATGTTAAAAGCCAAATAAAATGCTCACCTAAATAGTTGACATTGATAGAAAGAAGAAAGTTTAATAATTTCAAGGCTTTAAATCTAAACTGTCAGCCACCCTTGATAAGTTATCTGCTCATATCAGCTCCAAATACCTCCAAGGTAACAGTTAGTCAACCTTGCTAACCTATTGTAAGGGAACAAGGCAAGTGAGACAAGTGACTCACTCCAGGCTCCGAAGCCCAGATGTGGCAGAGAAAGAAACAGCTGCGGTCACTTTTAGTGGACTTTTCAAACCATCCAAAAGCCGTTAAAGAAATGTCCCCAATTTGGCAAGATGAAAGCACTTTCCAGTTAAAATTCCCTAAGTCGCTGTATGAGAGCTCCACTCTAGATGATGATAAACCAGTTCTCGGTTACTCAGGATGATAAACAGTTCTCAGTCCCATGGGTACATGGCCTTCTGTTCCTCACAAAAGATGACACTCCCCTCCCCCATCTCCTACACAGCAAGCTGGTGTTTTTTGTGACAGTGTTTTCGACAAATAAATCATCTACCGCCACTTCACTTTTACTAGTAGTTTTGTTGACTTTGGGGCAATGCCATTGTCTGCTCTAGGTCTATACAGTTTCCTTAAGAAAATTGGTTTTGTGTCAAATTCTAGATTTCCTCCCAAAGCTGTCTTAGTTTTTGATTCTTCTGTGTAGTTTGTTTCTTGATCTGTAGCATGAATCTTAAGAGTTCTTATTAATAAAATCAAACCTGAGTCAGGTATTGGGGTGAACTGGAAGATCAGAGAACCAGAACAGGGCACAGCTAACCCCACCTGGCCAACTTCTCAGCTGGTGTTGTTTCCTCAGACTGGAAGCTTCCGTGTCCTCATCCCAATGGCTCTCAGCTGAACTGTGCTGCTCGAAAGCCTGAAAGCTTAACCAGCCAAATGCTTCTAGTTTCTGGTCCTCACGCCTTATATATCTTTCTGCTGTCTATGTTACTCCCTGGGATTAAAGGCTCGCTTTTTGGGATTAAAGGCTCATGTCACCATGCCTGGCCATTTCCAGTGTGGCCTTGAACTCACAGAGATCCAGAGGGATTTCTACCTCTGAAATGCTAGGATTAAAGGTGTGAGTGCCACCATTTTCTAGCCTTTGTATCTAGTGGCTGTTCTGTCTCTGACCCCAGATAAGTTTATTAGGGTGCACAATATTTTGGGGAACACAATACCACCACACTGATCTTAGAACACTGCAACATTTTCAAGATGAGGTTTTAGAAAATCTTTTTTTTTTCCTCTGTAAATAGCTTGTGCTAGCTACAGACCTCATGCTATCTGCCTTTGTTCTGTGCTGAGCACAAGGTCATTCTACGGAGTGAGCTTCCCATATTTTACAAAGGAAATATGCCTATCTGCCTAAGTTGAGTCTAGGAACACAGCTCTTTCTAGGCCTTGCTTGTTTTTTGACGCCGTACAATGATGCAACCAATCTTCCAGGCCGGAGAGTCCCTGACATGTTTCAGACACTTAAATCCACCTTGTCTTGAAGAGGACTAGAAAGAGTTAAACTTTTTTGCTGCATCTATGACTGAGAGTAGTATGTGTTGTGTTCTGCTTCTGTGGTCTTGCTTCCTTCCTATCTCAACAACCCTTTTTGTGAGAAACAGTTAAAAATAGCTATTCTAACCTCGTCAGTTCTATGAACACAGCTACTCATGGTCCTCTGTTATGTAGGCAAAAATTCAAATCCTTAACTAACGGATAACAACAAAGAAAGTTTACAAAGATGCTGTGTGGCACATCAATGTAAGAAACAGTGGATCGGCTCGTGACCCAGCTCCTCAGCCTGTTAGCTTGCTGGCCCGCTGTGTGTCACGAAGCTGAGTTCTCCAACTCTCCCAGTAACGTTGGCTTCTTTGAGTTCTGATTTTCTATAACAGTCTCAAAACCACAAATTAAAAATACTGTAGCCACCAAGGGTTAGATTGGAGCATTTTGCTCTTTAAGTCTGTTCAGAATGTAGCACCCTCCAAGTCATCCCCTTAGAGACCCCTCAGTCAACTTTAATATACGTTTCAAGAATGGTTTCAAACGACACTCTCCTTTTTTTTTTTGAATGAGAAGGTTTTCTTTTTCTTTTCTTTTGTTTTAGTCATTTGTTTTGTTATTTAATGTCAAAGTTCAGATCCACCTTCTGTTAGAATGAATTTTTGGTTTTGTTGCTTAATTAAAAAAAAATTCTTAGATTACAATTAATTGGAATGTCCTTGAGAGCTAATATGTCTATCCAAACACTTAATAATGATGAATGAAAAAAATATCTACAATGGAAGGAATACAGGAAAGTGTGAACTAATTTTTGAGTTCATTTTGTTGGTGCTACCTTAATCGTTTATTTACTTAGTGTTATGGACTTTTACAAAGGCACGTGCTGTAGCAGAACTCTACCACTAGAGTTCAAAACACCAGCCCCTCTTGGTGCTCCTTTGTCTCTCTGAGGTATTAAAGATGATTTCTGTTCATTTGAATGACTTTTAGAAACTGCTAATGTTAATTTAATTTGACATAAATGTGACAAAATGGAAGAAAACAGGGAGGTTTGCCATGGACGTGGAGAGCAAGGAGAACAGGGAAGAAGAAACCACCTGAGAGAAATTTAAGAATCTCCATACTTGGATGGGAGTATAGAATATGTATTTACAATTGGCCAGTTGTCATTTCTCACAATTGTTAAATAAGCGACTAATACATTTTATAAAAAATTCATAATATATTTATATTTGATAAATATTTCTCTAATTAATGTAGAAATTATATTATGCTAGTCCCCATTGACAATAAATGTTAACAACCAGGCAACTGGCTTCAAGTGTTATCATTATTAACATAATCAATATTGTCCTACATGTATAATGCGTAAGTATTATAAAATTGCTATAAAAGTCAACATGTCAAGAATACTTATCTGCTTATTTGTTTTTGCCAAGAGTAGCAGTATATTACAAAAAATGTCATTGGTGCTACCATATTGTCTTTCTGTTTTTTAAAGAAAGACAATGGTTTTAAACTACTATTATGGTTCTCTTGTGTATGTAATATGATGTATTTCAATATAAATAATAAAAAAGAAAGTCTAATATTATTATCTAATTAGGAACTCAATGAACACTATTGTTTCTATTATCTGCTCTAACCGTGTAGGTCACTCTGTGAAGCAGTTGCTGCTATTCAGACTTTTATATGACCAAGTCGAAGCTCAATGAGATAGTAAATCACTAGAGATCAAGCACAAGCTGAGAGTGGACACAGGAACTCACTCATTTCATCTTAATGCTCACAAAAATGTTATATGTATGTTAAAATTTATTATAAACTTTGTAACCACCACACACTTCTAATTAATGTCAGGGACTTAAGAGGATGTTAAAAAAAAGATGGAATTTATACTAAATAATTTTATCGAATTATGCAAATATATTTCACTCTACTGGTACAAAGTAGAACTGATTCTATTTACATATTGATAACACACATCCAAAAACATACCCTAACATTTTTTCCCTTTTATTTTATTTTACAATACCATTCAGTTCTACATATCAGCCACGGATTCCCTTGTTCTCCCCCCTCTTGCCCCCCTCCCCTTTCCCCCATCCCACCCCTCATTCCCGCCTCCTCCAGGGCAAAGCCTACCCCAAGGATTGAGATCAACCTGGTAAACTCAGTCCAGGCAGGTCCAGTCCCCTCCTCCCAGACTGAGCCAAGCATCCCTGCATAAGCCCCAGGTTTCAAACAGCCAATTCATGCAATGAGCACAGGACCTGGTACCACTGCCTAGATGCCTCCCAAACAGATCAAGCCAATCAACTGTCTCACCTATTCAGAGGGCCTGATCCACTTGGAGGCCCCTCATCAAATTATGCTAATATATTTCACTCTACTGGTACAAAGCAGAACTGATTCTATTTACATAATGATAACATATACATCCAAAAACATACCCTAACTTTTTAATTAAAGATAGTTATTTAGATAAGGCTGAACTGTTGCTATTTCAAATGGGGATAAATACATATTGATTAACCAAACCCTAATCATAATCTACAAATATGTATCCATTGGTCTCATTAATGTTAAGGAGAAATAAAAGATGAAGGAATTAGGATTTTTGAACATTGTGTAATGAAAAAAAATTTGATTCTGTTTCAATCACTTGAGATGAACGAGGTTACCAGAGTTCTAATAATACCTGTTTTTTGTTCTGGTATATAAAGCAGGGTCCTAGTGTGATACCGAAGAGAGAAAAGCCATATCATTAGTAACCAAAGAGCCTAAAGGGCTCTTATTACATGTCTCTCATTTCATTTTACCTCTCATTTACCTGTAGCAATGAGGTGTGAAAATTGCTCTTTGGTTGTCTTAAGTATCAGTAAATGGCATCATGCACATTTCTTTACAACTTAATGGAAATGGGTGAGGTTCACCTTACGTTTAATTTCTGTGTATGAATGAAAAAGGTAATACGTGAAATGGTGTTGTACTCCTACTCCAGTGAATGAGTCATTAGCTCCTTCAAGTCAAGTAACAGCAAGTTCTCCTTCATAAGATCCCTTTTACATGAAAGTACTTTCCAAGTCACTACATCCTTGCACAAACTGCTCAATGAAATTTAAATTAGCTCATGAAATATATTTTTATCTGGGTGGTAACCAGCTAGACCCATATTCAGTAATGGCATTAAGTTCTCCTCCAAGAGAATACTAAATTCTCATCAAAATACGAACAGATGCAATTTTTTCATCATTGTTGTTTTGAGATAACGTCTCCCTATGAAGCCCAGGTTAGTCTGAAAGTCCTAAACTCAAGCTAGTCCCCTGCCCCAGCAACCCCCATAGTTGGAACTATGAACATATAGCACTATGTCCAGTACAAAAGTGCAACTTCTTATATGTAAATATTTAAATATGTCCCTTGCCAAAATAAATGAAATTTGGAGATTATTAAATTTGTGAAGTTTTAAGTAATTCTTCCCTTAATGTGAAGTTAATTTCATATATTTAATTATTAAGAACTTAATTCAAAAGAAATTGGAATGTCCATTTCCTTCAATTTGCTTGTTTTTATTTGGAGTGTTAAATGTCTCTCTTTTTTTCTGTTTGATGAATGTATTTAGTGAGACAGTGAGATTTTGAGTAATAGCTAGTTTCCACTGGAAAGATTCTATAAAGACAATTTAATATTTTCCTTTTTCCAGTATGTCTTTATGACAATTTTATAACACCACACACACACACAGAGAGAGAGAGAGAGAGAGAGAGAGAGAGAGAGAAGAGAAATTATATGTGAAAATTAAAACAAGCTTTGTCAAGTGTGTGTAAGACTGTGAATTCATGTAAGAGAAATAAAAAGTATTTTTAAATCACTCAATGAACACTTTTCATTGTCCTCCACTAAAAATTAATTTTTTGCCTAAGGTCCTGCAGTCTCTTTGTCATCCTAGTTTCCCTAAGTGCTATTAGTTCCTCTTGATTAAGACTTGTGAGGTGCCATCTTCAAAAATCAGAAGACAGGCTCAGGAGATGTCTCATTGAATAAACTTGGATCCCTAAGAGCCACATAAAAGCCAAATAGGCATGACATCCCTTTGTGATCCCATTGATCAGATAGCTGAGGAATGGGATTCTCCAGGGCAAGGTGGATGGCCTGGGCCACCAGAGGAGATGCCACGCTTTCGTAAATAAAGTGAAGAGAAATTGACAAGAACACCTGATGCCAGCAATTAGCCTACACAAGCACACACACACACACACACACACACACACACACACACACACACACACACAAACACACACACAGTGACACTGTCACAACAAAACCAAATGTTTGGACACTCCTTTCTTAAGGATCTGCTGTCACCTTGAAATGACTCACTGGATAAACAAGTAAGAAACCCTTAGGTATCAATTCCAGGATATACAGAGAACCATTCAGAAGTCATTTGTAGATAAAGTGTGATATGGTGGCTTAAAAGTTGTTTCCCATCAATGGCTCCATTGAATTCTTTCTCTTCATTTTTCATAAGAAATTATATTCAAAATGCTAAAGAAAACAATTTTCACAAAATTCTTCTGAAATATGTATCAGCTCTCATTTCTGTCAAAACACATATCTAGAGTAAACTCATTCTTCCTTCAGTGGGAGATTAGAAATTGATCATCATAAAGGGTGTTTTTCTCAGGAAGAGAAATAAATCCTTGAAAATTTTCCTTAACTTCTAAAAACTTAAGTGTTATAAAATATATTATTTCTAAAATTAAAATATGTAATAATTTTGTAAATATTATATCCTTACTATGGACAGTATACTAGCTATGGTAGGCCAATGATATTAATAATTTTATTCCTTTTTTGATTTTTGATAACTCTCATAATTTTTTACAGTCTGGTTAAAATTAAATGCTATTTGAGTCATGGTTAACTTCAATTTTCAACTTTGTGAGATCTGGAAAAATCTAAAAGATGGGCCTCAAAGCATGCCTGTGACGGGTTTATATTGATTTTGTTAGTTGCTATGGGACAATTCACCCACCATTGGTAACACCA
The DNA here is from genome assembly GCF_004664715.2 of Peromyscus leucopus. NCBI lineage: Eukaryota > Metazoa > Chordata > Mammalia > Rodentia > Cricetidae > Peromyscus > Peromyscus leucopus. The sequence goes on from NC_051074.1 coordinate 11,463,425, forward strand.
TTCCTGGCTGGAACTCTGGCTGTAGTAAAAGTAGGTGAGATGAGCCAAAGAATTGTATTTCTCTGCTTTCCAACTGAGGAAATATAAAATGACCAGGTGCCTTGAACTCCTGTTGTTTTGACTTCTCCACCTTGATGAACTGTGCCCTGGTACCCTAAATCCTTAGGTTGATTTAGGCAGGGCACTTTATTATGGCACAAAAAGTAACTAGTACACTATATTCTATTGCTGTTATACTAATACTTTTGAAGATCATTTATAAAATACATTAATATGCATTCTGGTCATTTGATAAAATTAACTCTTTATAAGGCTTTATATTATTGTTAACATTTTCATTTGTATCAAAATTAAATAAGAATCTTCTTTACAACATTTGGACTCTCTGTTCTCTAGGTGACCACAGTCACTTTTTTATTTCTGTGTCTATGCTGATATATCCCCTTTGAATTGCAGATGACTTAATTACATGTTATATCAGAAACTTATACATTGAAGATTTTATATTTACTGTTTGAGTATCCATGTGTCACAATGAAAATATACAGCACGTGTTAAGGGTCAAATGTAAAAACATCACTCACAGACTTATGTGTTGGAAGTTTGGTCCTCAAACTGTTGGATGTAACTTCTGGGATTTGGTTGGACTATATGGTATGACATACTCAGTAGCTAATTCACTGATGTATTTATAAATACTATAGTATTATGTTTTAATTTTGTTGTCAAATGCTGTACCACTGAGACATACCTCAATAGGGCATTATTTTGAATCGGTGGGAACTTCCAGAAGTGAGTACATAATTGGTGGAAATGGGTCATGGAAGGTGTACTCTTAGGGTTTATATCTGTCCCAGGCACAGTCTTTGATCTTTCTTCTGTTTCCTGGCCAGGAGGAGATACGGTGGTTCTATCATATGCCTCCATAGCCAGTGATACTTCTGTAGTAGTTTGAATGAGAATGGCCCCATATTTGAATGTTTGATTCCCAATTGGTGGACTGTTTAGGAAGGATTAGGAGGCGTGGCCTTGTTAGAGGAGGTATGTCACTGGAGATAGGCTTGGAGGTTTCAAAATTCCATGCCAGGCAACAGACACAGTTTCTGTCTCTCCTTCCTGCTCTCCCTCCCCAACCTTTCTCTCCCCTCTGCTTGTGGATAGGATGTAAGCTCCAGCTCCATGCCTACCTGCCTGCTGCCTTACTCCTTTCCATGATGATCATGTATTCATCTTCTGAAACTGTTAGCAAGTCTCCAATTAAATACTTTTTATTATAAGTTGCCTTGATCATAGTGTCTCTTTATAGCAATAGCAAAGTACCTGTCATAGTTAGGGTTTCTGTTACTGTAACTAAATAACATGACCAAAAAGCAAGTTGGGGAGAAAGGGGTTTATTTGGCTTACACTTCCACATTTCTGTTCATTATTGAAGGAAGTCAGAGCAGGAACTCTAATAGGGCAAGATCCTGCAGGCAGGAGCTGATGCAGAGGCCATGGAGGGGTGCTGCTTATTGGCTTTGTTCACATGGCTTGCTCAGCCTGCTTTCTTATAGAACACAGGACTACCAGCCCAGGGATGGCATCACCCACCATTGGCCACTAATTGAAACAATGCCATATAGTTGGCCCTCCTGGAGTCATTTTCTTAACTGAGGCCCCTTCTTCTCTGATGACTCTAGCTTGTGTAAAACTGACATAAAAAACCAGACAGTGCAGTACAATATAATACCTTGGACAGTTCCTGTCTTTAAAGGCTTAAAACAATGAAGCTGGTTGACCATGAACTGAAATACAAGCAATTTAAAAATACAAATACATGAACAACCTGGACATGAGTGGGAGTAATGAATGGTGAGGGTCAAGGGAAAGAGAGCCTGTGGGAGCGGGAGATCCCAGTTGGATCAAGAACAGAGAGGGAGAATAAGGAATAGGAGACCATGGTAAATGAAAACCACATGAGAAAAGGAAGAAACAAAGTGCTAGAGAGGCCCACAGAAATTCACAAAGATGCCCCCACAATAGACTGCTGGCAATGGTTGAGAGACAGCCCGAACCGATCTACTCTGGTGATGGGATGGCCAAACACCCTAATAGTCATGCCAGAAACCCCATCCAAGGACTGAGGAATCTGGATGCAGAGATCCATGGCTAGGCCCCGGGTGGAGCTCCAGGAGTCCAATTAGCGAGAAAGAGAAGGGTTTATATAAGCGAGAATTGTTGAAACCAAGGTTGGATAAAGCACAGGGACAAATAGCCAAATGAATGGAAACACATGAACTATGAACCAAAGGCTGAGGGGCCTCCAACTGGATCAGGCCCTCTGAATAGATCTTTGAAGTATTCGAAGGCCACCTGGCCAAACATCCTAATTGTCATGCTAGAAACCCCATCCAATGACTGAGGGAACTGGATGCAGAGATCCATGGTCAGGCCCCAGGTGGAGCTCCAGGAGTCCAATTGGTGAGAAAGAGGGTTTGTATGAGCTAGAATTGTTGAGACCATGGTTGGAAAAAGCACAGGGACAAATATACAAACGAAAGGAAACACATGAACTATGAACCAATAGCTGAGGAGCCCCCAGCTGGATTAAGCCCTCCGGATAAATAAGACAGTTGATTAGCTTGATCTGCTTGGGAGGCGTCCAGACAGTGGGACCAGGTGCTGTGGGACGGTCTATATGTCAAATTGCTCTGATTGGTCAATAAATAAAACACTGGTTGGCCAGTGGCCAGGCAGGAAGTAGGTGGGACAAGGAGAGAGAATTCTGGGAAGCGGAAGGCTGAGGCAGGGAGACACCACCAGCCGCCGCCATGACCAGCAGCATGTGAAGACGCCAGTAAGCCACCAGCCACGTGGCAAGGTATAGATGTATGGAAATGGAGTAATTTAAACTATAAGAACAGTTAGCAAGAAGCCTGCCACAGCCATACAGTTTGTAAGCAATATAAGTCTCTGTGTTTACTTGGTTGGGTCTGAGTGGCTGTGGGACTGGCGGATGACAGAGATTTGTCCTAACTGTGGGCAAGGCAGGAAAACTCTAGCTACAACCAGGTCCTGTCCTCAGTGCATGAACTGGCAGTTTGGAACCTGGGGCTTATACAGGGACACTTGGCTCAGCCTGGGAGGAGGGGACTGTACCTGCCTGGACTGAATCTACCAGGTTAAACTCAATCCTCGGGGGAGTCTTTGCCCTGGAGGAGATGGGAATGGGGGGTGGGCTGGGGTGGAAGGCGGGGTGGGGGGTGGGGGTGGGGTTGGGGTTGGGAAGGGGGAGAACAAGGGAATCCGTGGCTGATATGTAAAATTAAATTTAATAAATAAATTTAAAAAATGAAAAAAATACAAATATGATATCTTTTTTTTATTACTGCCTGCATAGTCTCATTAGTAATCAGTGTTTCAAAGATACAGCACTTTTTTTTTTTGAGACAGGTTTTCTTTGTGTTCCTGTCTCTCCAGAACTTGCTCTGTAGACCAGCTAGCCTTGAAAAAAAACGACATAATGAAATTTGTTGGCAAATGAATGGAACTAGAAAGTATCCTGAGGTATCCTAGACTCATAAGGACAAACATGGTATGTACTCACTCATCAAAGGATGGCCAGACTTCAACCCACAGCTTCAGAGAAGCTAACTAACAAGAAGGACCCTAAGAGGGACACAGGCATTGCCCTGGGAAGAGGAAATAGATAAGATCTCCATGAGTAAACTGGGGATGGGGGGGGGCAATGGAGTGTTTGGGTGGCGGATGAGAACATGATGGAAATAGTTTATGTTTGGGAGTCTAGTGGACCTAATTAGAAGTTACACATTTCTGACATTGGGCTTTCATTTTGTTATTCTGTAACATCTAATAGAGGCATTGTTTCCCCATTATGGAGTAACTACATTTTAACTATTTTAATGGATGTGTATGCATGTGTTTTGGAAAACTTCTACTACTATGTTGTTTCCATATAACCTCTTTGAAAGGTCTTCAGTGTAGTTTTTCATTTCCTGTATTCCCTCCTCTACTTTTCCTCCCCTTCCCGCTCTTGACTTAACCTTTTTGTTCCATTATTCCCCTTTAAACATCTGTACAAGGTAATCTAAGTACACCCTTTTAGGGATATTGTTTTAAACTTGGCTACAGGCATAAACAATACATATTTGTAGTTAGAAATGACTCAAAATATTTTATAACTAAGAACAAAACCAAAAGCCACCCCATTCTCTATAAATCAAAACCATATCAAAGTTTTCAAGTTAATTCTTAATCTGAAAATATTTTACATATATAATTTAATGAATTATATACATGAAAACATATTTTCATTGTAATAGTAAACTGTGGACAGATATTATGCATCAGTGGTAAGATGCAGTGTTTGCATGAATACATTTATGTTATTTCCCATCTCCTTTATCCATGTCCAGAATGACCTACTTGGGAAGTGGTACCACCCAGAATTAGTGGGTCTTCCCACTGCAATCCATACAAACAGGATAATCCTCTATAGATATGCCCAGAAACTCATTTCCTAAGTGATTCTAAACTCTGCCAACTTAGCAATTAACAATAAACACCGCAAGTATGAAGCAGACGTACCATCCATTCTTAAGTATTTTACTGTAAAATAAAAACAAACAGAAACAATTGTGAAAAATAGACATGAGTAAATCATTGATCATTTACCAGTAAAAACACTTCAGACCAATTTAAGTAGGACTGAACTATCATAATTGTTTTATTGTTTGTCTATCATATAAGTTACCAACAAGGATAAGCTATTTTAGGTGAAATAAATTCAGTGATAAAAGGTAAAGACCCCATTCTAAGCACTCAGAGATTCCTCTAATTTTTCTTTATAAATTGTCTACAGTAGCAATATAACTGCAAATTGCTTCATTGACTATGTGCACTGTAGTTTATTTGACAAACATTTCTTATTTATTATTGTGGCTTTAGGCAGCATGCCTTTATAAGTGACATTGTGATGGATGAATTCACCTCTAATACTGTGTTGTAATTATTTCCACTGGAGAAACTGTTCAGTAGACATGTAAAATGTCACTGATGAAATTCACAGAGCCTAAAGGCAGCCTCAGACCTTTATACATTTTCTTTTGGCATATAGTCTTAGAAAACACTCAAAATCAGTCATAGACTTCCTCTGATTTTTCATAATCAATTATGATCATTGTCTAAATTCTATTCTCTATATTTCATATATGAATATTAGGCATGCTTGGATCCTGAAATGTTACTACATACAGTTCAGTCTTCTGACAGTTAACCAAAGATATTTATAGCCTTATAAGAAATATTTGATTTACTTTTGTCAATTAATATATACATGCTTATTTAAAAAATAATAACTCAGACAGACGCGGCGGCGGCAACAGGCAGGGTGGCTGGCAGAGACATACAGGCCCGGTGGCAGCCTGCAGAGGTAGACAGGCATGTCGGCACACAATGGAATACTACTCAGCAGAGAAAAACAATGAAAGCATGAAATTTGCAGGCAAATGGATGGAACTAGAAAAAATCATCCTGAGTGAGGTAACCCAAACCCAGAAAGACAGTCATGGTATGTACTCACTCATAAGTGGATTCTATATATAAAATAAAGAACAATCAGACCACAACCCATAGAACCATGAAGGCTATATATATAGCACAGAGGTCCCTAGGATGACTGTGGCTTATAATAAATTTCGGTTTTACTCAAAAGAAAGAAAGAAAGAAAGAAAGAAAGAAAGAAAGAAAGAAAGAAAGAAAGAAAGAAAGAGAGAGAGAAAGAAAGAAGAGACCAGTATCAGTGAGGCAAATAATAATAATAATATAATAATAATAATAATAATAATAATAATAAACTCAAATGTAAAAAAAGAAAACACCAAACCCTATTTAATGTTAGAGTTATTCAATATCTTTCTTGAATATTTGCTCACTAATTACCTAACATCTGAAACAAACCATTACTTCCTTTTATATTTCTTTTTATTAGTTTTTCATAGTGCAGTCACTTTACTTATAGAAATTTAGTAGTACATCTTATAAAGGGCTTTCTGCATTCCAATTAGTGCTTCTTAAAATTTGCAAAATAATGAAGTTTTCTGGACTCCCAGATACATGTCAGGAGCTGTGTAAGCAAAAAAAAAAAAAAAAAAAAAAAAAAAAATTACAAGCTAGAAATGAATGTACTAGAAAGGAAATTGCGAAATGATATCCAAAAAGTACTGAGGTACTTATGAACATGGCTGTGCCATTGGTAACATTTCTATGATGTAACTCCCTCAAAGTGAAACATAAAGATGAAAGCAACAAGGCCTCATTTACTTGGTTTTTGATGATGGAAAAGTGTGCAGAGCATTACAGAGCCCCCGAAGTCCATTTGATACTGAAGACATGGACAAAGGCTGCATCTTGCTTCTGAATGGTGAGTGCTCAGGCATCATGCTCCATTTCTCCATCCCAATTATATAAAAGAAGTAACATCTCAGTACTTTCCCGGTGACAGACCAGTATCCCAGTCTCTTCCCACAAACTTCACTTATCTTTCAGATTTGGTACATGACTTGAAACTCATTTTTTTAAATTAAAAATTACTCAATAGTCTTGACTACAACAGAGATGGGAAGAGGTTGCATGTGACACAAACGCACGAAATTCCAAAAGAACTAACATGGTTATTTTAACTACTCCTGACTCCACCTTTTTAAAAATAACATGGTATAGACAAGGACTATCTCGGAATTCAAATTTATGAAGATGATAGCGTTAAGAGTCATCAGGGCTACAGCTGAGGAGATTAAAGGGGAAAAACAAAACTCAATATTCTGAAAATTCTCTCCTCATTATTCTGGCAGGGTTTTAGCAGTTCATATTTTGTCCTGATACATTCTCTTCTACTTTGTCAAAAGCATTCTGTGAGTTACTGTACATACTTGGGAGCAACTTGACTCAAGAACGTCATGAAATGGACAGTCACACTGTTAGGTAATCAGAAACCAGTTACCATGCCACATTTGCACAAATAAACATTTTTCTTTAAAATGAAATTATGCCAGCTTTCAGATACCCTTTCTTTTGTGTCAGTAATTTCAGTTAGGTCCAAGATTACTAAATTGTTGAAACAAGGTCATCTTAATTTTTCACTCTTTTTGTGTTGCTTTGTTTTGTTTTCTTCTTTTCCTGAGTAGTGAAAAAGAGAGCATTAGTTATCAGTTAGTACAACTTCGTAGTTTTATTGAAGCTTCCACTATCAAAATTCTGAGTTTAGTAATTAACATAAGTGTTATTCTTAGAATAATTTCCTTTAAAATGTTGAAGCTAGCAGAGTGAATGAGAATCATATGCCAGGCCGGGCGTTGGTGGCGCACGCCTTTAATCCCAGCACTCTGGAGGCAGAGCCAGGTGGATCGCTGTGAGTTCGAGGCCAGCCTGGGCTACCAAGTGAGCTCCAGGAAAGGCACAAAGCTACACAGAGAAACCCTGTCTCGAAAAACCAAAAAAAAAAAAAAAAAAAAGAGAATCATATGCCTATTCAGAGAATATTCTATGCATTTGAAATAAAGGTTTTGAGTAGCTAAGGTAAGATGTTTTGTGCAAGCCGGGAAGTGGTGGCGCACACCTTTAATTCCAGCACTTGGGAAGCATAGGCAGGCTGATCTCTGTGAGTTCGAGGCCAGCCTGGTCTCCAAAGCAAGTTCCAGGAAAGGCACAAAGCTACACAGAGAAACCCTGTCTCAAAAAACCAAAAAAAAAAGATGTTTTCTGCAGCCTTGAGGAACTAAAAATACTAGTCCTTAGCGACAGGGAAGAGTTTTAAAGAAAATTGTGTAAGTAGACAGAGTCCACAAGAACTATTGTTAATGTTACATTTTATTATGTTATGCCACATTTCACAGTGGTCTGATTTAGTGCTGGGTTAATGGCTCTCTCTCTCTCTCCCTCTCTCTCTCTCTCTCTCTCTCTCTCTCTCTCTCTATATATATATATATATATATATATATATATATATATGTGTGTGTGTGTTTGCATTATATATATATATATATATATATATATATATATATATATATATATATATTTCCTTTAAGTGACCAAACAATTAAAAGTGTCCTGAGTGAGCTAGGCAAAACCAAGGGTTTAGATTTGAGCTTATAACTCAAGAACTTAGGCTCAGAATAATGGTTGGAAATTGAAGAAAACCTGACATTTGTCCACAAGGGAACAGTTTTTCTATCAGGAGAATTAGATCTCTTCAACAAGAAGAGAAGTGGAAAGAGGTGGCAGCCAGGATGGGGTGGACCAGTCTACCTGACACCCCAAGGGATCGCAGTATTTTATTTTGAGGTTCGGCTATCAGGACAAAATTTACAAGGCAGGGTATGAAGAAATAGGCACAGAAAAAACTAGGGGAGTTATGAAAGGGAGAGACCAAACCTTAGTCAACTAATGATGTAAAAACTCTAGGCTCTTTCTAAAACTTACAGTGACCCTAGAATGATTGAGATGAGACCATGCTGAAATGTCTACATACCTCAGAACCAAGTGCCTAAATATGAACTATTATTATTGTTGTTTTCATATGCACCTGCTTATCATTGCTGCCTTCTCATCAAATTTGTTCTGCAGTGTCTTATTAAGACAATCTCCTAAATATATCTTAGACAAAAATCAGTTTATACTTACTTTTTGTTTATTTATTTTATCAATTGTGGTCATTATTTGAATGTGTTGTTTACACATTCAAATTGTGATGGATCCTATCACATAGAGATTCTTTGTATACACATACACTAGAACACAAATTAGTTATTTTCGCTCTACTTTTTCTTACTTTGGGTACTTTTACTATGGAAAACAACACTGATTGTCTTCCTCAGTGAAAACCCTAGGAACAACAGTCTATAAGGGTCCTTTGGGTTTTGAATATCACATTATCTCTGGCCCATCATTGCTTTTCAAAATCCAAACTGTGAGATTGAAGAAGGTGCTGTGGATATCACTCTGTATAAATAAAATGCTGATTGGCCAGTAGCCAGACAGGAAGTATAGGCGGGACAAGAAGAGAAGAGAAGTGGAAGGAGGAAGAGAGGAGATGCTGCCAGCTGCCACCATGACAGGCAACATGTAAAGTATTGGTAAGCCGTGAGTCACATGGAAAGGTATAGATTTATAGAAACAGGTTAATTTAAGATATAAGAACTAGATAGCAAGAAGCCAGAGCCATATGGCCATACAATTTGTAAGCAATATAAGTCTCTGTGTGTTTACTTGGTTGGGTCTGAGTGGCTGTGGGACTGGTGGATGAGAGAGATTTGTCCTGACTGTAGGCCAGACAGGACTGGAGAAAGCTTCAGCTACAAAAAGGCATTTTCATTTACTTACATCTTTGGTGTCCTCTGTTTGTTTTGGACTGTTTTATAGAATGCATTTTGATCATACATTGGACACCCCCTGACTCTGTTGAGCTAAGATGCTATTTCTTTTTCCCTCAATGTGATTCCATTTATATCATGTCTTGTAGAAACTACATTAGATTTACAATCTATTATACTTAATCCAATAGTTTTATTTTGCCAAAACTCTCAGTAAATGAGAAATTAGTTTAAGATTGCTTGTACTAGTAACTTTATTTTTTTGTTGATGTTGTGAAATGTTTGGAAAGATAAGTTTACTTTTCAATTTTGCTGATAAAGGTTAGTTCTATCAATTTGATTGGATTACGAGGCAACTAGGGGATTAGCAAATACCATCCCTAGATGTGTCTGAGAGCATCCCTAAAGAAATATATCGAAAAGAGTCTAGTTAAATAGATGTTTCAATCCACTGATGGATTCCTCCCTAGATAGAAAAAATTAGGTAACTGAGTAGGGAGGGCCTGTCCCTGTTTATACTTTGCCCTGACATTGCATACCCTCTCCTTGCTTCTTGTCTGTTGTTTTTTGAGAAATGTCCTCCTTTACACAAACATGATGTCATGATGTTCTATTCAAGCATGTGGACCAAGTGACCATTGACTGATACACCCGAAATCATTAGACAGAACATTTTCTTTCTTAAGTTGTTCTCGTACATTTAAAACAAAGTGAATATTATAACCATTATCAAATCAGTAAGTGTTTCTAGACCAAACTCACACAGAAAGTGTGATTCTTCCCTACTGTGGTGTATATATTCTCATCATTGAGTTTCACTCTGCTACCACAGGTAACAGAGCATTGGTGAAGTAGACTACAGAAGCTGGTGATTTGAACATCTAAAGACAGAGTTGTCACTAGTTGTAAAGAATCATCAAAGGAAGTGACAATATATGAGTAGGTGACATACTCATGTGGTAGGAATGATACTCTGAATGTTATTAAATGCGTCTTAATTGATAAAATATAGTAAGATGACAATGTATTGTTTGGAATGGTAAGTTCCTTGGGCTAGAGGGGGTACTGAAGTAGCAAAGCACATTCATTGAAGATTATATGGTATGATTATTTCACTAGAAACACCATTGGGTTCATTGTCCTTTCCAATTCAATAGTCTATGATTTGATGAAATGTTCTTTTTTAAATGATAACCTGCTGCTGTGCTAATCTGATAAATCAACACTCTTTCTCTGACTGTGACTGAGGTAAAATTAGATCTGAATGGTGTTTTTGTTATATTAGTATACAGTGGGAAGACTTCAAGGATGAGGGTCACACATGGGAAGATAATGTTATACTTCATGGCCTATTTTGAGATATACTTTATGTTTCCATTTTCCCTGGATTTAAACTGACTATCTTAAAAGAAACATTAAAGAGGAAAAAAGAAAAAATTAAAGTAGAAAAGGGAAAAGAAAGGAAGTATTTAAGATCAATAACTGTTGGGAGCATAACACAAGGGTCCTTATGCCCTCAGATCTCTAGAGAAACCAGGAATGTTAAGCACAAAGGATTGTCTTTCCAATGGGAAATATGAGAAACTTGTTCTTCCATCCAGAAAGCTGAGAATTGGAAATTATTAACTGCCTGTTAGTCCAGGCCATATCAAGCTCCTACAACTAGGATTGGATGTGGAAGGTGGCTAGTAATCCAAATCACTGTTACAGTAGGGGCTCCCCCAAGCTCCCACAATCAGGACCAGGGGTGACTAATAGCTCAAATGACCTCTATGTTATATGTATGATCAAGACCAGGCCAGACCCTTAGGCCCTTAAGCTAGTATAGGTAGCTTATCTCTAGAAACCATCTTCTTGGAAGAAATGATTTTGTACCCTGATTTGAGCTTCAATGTAATTATGCTTTCTTATGCAATGGGGATTGCATTATACCAGGACACCCCCCCCAAATATACTGGCCTTAAACACATTGGGAATAATAAACTGTCTATTATTAGACTCCCTGAAGTTTGATCCAGGTTGAGGGAGTCAATTTGTACCAGGTTTTCATTCTTATCTCTTCATGTGGTTTGCTTCCCTGTATGACACATGCAGGGATTCCCTCAAGAAGCAGCTTTAGTGCATTTTACCTACCCTCTCTTTCTCTTAAAGTTCCTGACATAAGAATATGATCTAGGAAAGGGACTTTTCCTTCCTATAGCTGGGTTAGAGGCAACAAGAAGGCTCTCGGGAGAAAGCCTTACTCATCCAAGCAACTCACCAAACTGAAAACTTAAACAGATTGATACAAAGCCCAAAGAAATCATCTTGAAGCATCTCAGTCTGCATCCCTGCAATTTGTCCCAAGTGGAGAGATCCACAATGATAGAGTGAGAGCCACTGCCCGGATGAATAAAACGTGTAGGAATCTGTATGCACAGGTCCTTGTGCTCAAGCAGAATCTGATTTTCCTGTTTCTTTTCTGTCTGAACCAAAGTTCCAGGACAGGAGCGATATATGTTGCTTTCTTATTGCTACTTTTTAATATTTTGATTATACTTCACATGCATTTCAGAGGCATGTGTGCCATAGCATGTGTGTGGTCAGAGGACAGCTTGTAGGAGTTGGTTCTTCCTTTCTACCATCTGGGGCCTGGAATTGAACTCGGGTCATCAGGCTAAATGGCAAGTAGCTTTTCCACTTAGCCACATTGCCAGACTCAATTCTACTTCTTAAGAAACAGACTGGCCTTACTACTGAAGAAATTAAAGTCATGTGAAGAGAAGCAAAAGGAGAATGCAAAACAACATTTGAGAAGTCAGTTTTTCATGTTTGTTAAAGTAGTTCCTTGAAATACTGATTAAGTCTGACAAAGAAAAATAGAGTACAACAGATTATTTTATTTCTATGTCAAAATGAATAAAATAAAAATCCAAAGCTTATACTGAGAAAGAACCAAGAGTAATAGATACTATTTGAATTAAATTTTTGCATGCATTTAAAAAATCTTTTTGGCAATATCTTTATTAGGTTTTGCTACTACAGTGATGAGACTTTTTAAATCTGTTTGGGAAATGGGATGTTATTTTCTAAATGGTTAGTAAAATTCCAATTATTGTTGAAGCATCAATCTTTAAATACAACCCCAGTCAAGGAGATGTGGAAACACACAGGGCTAAGCTGACTACAGACAGACAGGCCGCAGCTTGGTTGGAGACACCGCAGCAGGAGTAGCAGCAGAACTCAGTTTTGCAGGACAAAATCTGGGCATAGTTTCTGAAAGAGTAAAATCCACTTAAACTTCATGTTGTTTATGTTTCAAATGGAGGGAGAATGTAGATGTAATTCTGAACGGTCTTATTAAATAAGAAACACAGAGTCAAATGCAGAGTTAAAAGCCCAGAGATAGAGCAGCAGCCAAGAGCTAGGGCCACCTTCTTACCCCTCTGTCACTGTCGTCCTTCCCCTGAGAAAGAGACCTACTTCCTGTGTGTCTGTATTTTTAATTGACTTTCTGTTCTGCCTTCTCATTGGTTGTAAACCCAACCACATGACCGCCTCTTCATTGCCTGTCTATACAGACCTCCAGGTCTCTGTGGTTGGTATTGAGATTAAAGGCATGTGTCTCCAAGCTGGCTATGTCCTTGAATACATAGACTCTGCCTGCCTTGTGATCGGATTAAGGGCGTATGCTACCACTACCAGACTTCTGCTAAATGGCTTGCTCTTAGCTCTAACCCCCAGGCAACTTTATTTATTAACATACAAATAAAATCACATTTCAGCACAAATAAAATATCACCATAGGAGAAGGATATGAGTAAAGGAATGTAGCAGCTCTAGATGCTGGGAAAGTGCCGACATCTAATAGAAAATGATAGCTTTGGAGCTGTAGTCGCAACTGACTGACATCTACAATTAACCTAGCAACCTTCTTTGGGAGCCTCTGCCAATAGCAGCGTACAGCCACCTTGTCTGAAGTTGGACTTAATGACTTCTACCATCCTGGTGTGGTAAGCTGATATGTTTCTTGTGTAAGCCAGTAAATTTGATGCAGTTTATAATAGCAGAAATTAAAAAAAAAAAACACCACTAATTCAGAAGACTTGGAAAATAATTTTCGTCCTGTGCTTCAGGATCACCAACAGTTTTGCAAAACAGTGATGTGAAAACTTTGCACACACTAGACTCATGTCTTAGGGCTATTGCAATTTATTTATCTCAGCGTTTTCTGTTAAACTGTGTGGGAATGCTATGTTACATACTTGAAGAATACATTTCAAAGGAACAGAAAGATTCAAATGTACACAATTGTATAAGGAGTGTACTTTCTCAACTCTTCCTTGGCAACTAAATTGGCGGAAGGCTATGGAATAATTCAGTATCCAGTAGCCCATAACTGTAAAAATGGTGGGCAGGGTTTTGTGAAGAGCATTTGACTTAGTTTTCTATTGCTACAACAGAACAAAACGCCATGACCAAAAGGCAAGTTGGGGAGGAAAGGGTTTTTTGGCTTCTGCTTCTGCATTGTATCCCTCTATTGAAGGACCAGAACAGGAACACAAACAGGGCAGGAGCATGGAGGTAGGAGCTGAGGCCGAGGCCGTGGAGGAGTGCTGCTTCCTGGTTTGTTACCTGTAGCTCAGCCTTTTTTCTTATAGAACCCAGAACCACCAGCCCAAGGAGGGCCATAACCCCAGTTGGCTGGATCCTCCCCCATTAACCATTAATTAATAAAATTCCACAGTCTGATCTTCTGGACACATGAGAAAATGAAGGCATTTTCTCAATTGAGGTTCCCTCCTTTCAGATAAATCTAACTTGTGTCAAGTTGCCATAAAACTATCCAGCACAAGGTTTCTCATTTTTCTCCACAAAACTGTTAAATATAGATCTATCCTGTGTAAATATAATAAGAGTTCTAACTCTGGATCATGTTAATATCAATTGTAAGCCTGCACAAAATGTTTCATAAGAAAAAGTAATAAAGATAATACAAAGAAGAATGTTTAATTTCAGTACTTTTCATTTAACATTATAAGGAACCTAGTGGTTAATCCACACAAATTTAATGCCTATCACTTAAAATCTGACTAGGCATTTATTTTAATGATTGCCATTATCACAATTCTCTGTCAGTATGAGATCTGTAACAGGCAATAGAACTCTGTCTTAATGTAATACTTCAGAGAATGAATGCCTATATAGATTTAAATTTCCAATGAAATCCATTGAATTGGTAGCTCACAACATTTAATAATCTGTTTTTTCATATTAAACATGTACTAAAATGAGCTATTTTTATGGTGTTCTTTTTTATTATTGCTCTCTATATTTTACTTTTTATCATACTATCTAGTATTCACGCATCTGTGAATAATTCTTTACTACAGTTGCTATATGTAGCACAATAAAGCATGCTGTGGTGGTCTGAAAGAGAGTTAATTCAACTCCCTAAGCATCTAATTTTATACACGAGAGTGACTTTGGTACTGATGAAGAGCTTGCTCAATATATAATATAGAGAATCAGTCATCTTGTGGAAATAGTAGTTAAATTCACTTTAATTGAGATTCTTGATACAAGTGGGAAGTTTTAAAAGTGCTGATGAATTAAGAATCCCATTTAGAGTCAGACTTAATGTTTGGCTATAGGGCTAATGTCTAGGGTATATTTAGACTACTGTGAGAATGGATGTAGACATAAGTAGGAATAATTCATGCATCTGATGGATGGTTGGAATACATGACTTCAAGGTTCTTTTAAACTCTGAGAGTGCATGGATCCATGCAAATTAGAAATCCAATTCTGGAACAGATATGTATGAGCAGTCACACTGTAAGATCAGAGTAAAGAGAGGAACTATAAAAATAGCCAGAGTGTAGGGGGAAAGATGAAGCACTAAAATAGAGGTTTGCACTTAATTTAAATTTATTTAAAATAATTTGAAAATATTACTTTGAATACTATTGATTGGTAGTTTGTAGGATGATGGCATGCTTTTGTAGACAATTTTCTTATCTTCTAAGATGATTATATCATTAATATTCCTTGAGGTGATATCTAATGCAAAAATTATGTTCCTAAGTGATTTTCAATTCAGTAAATATGTATTTGGGAAACACATTATTTATTCCATCAGCACACTAGAATTCATGTACATGTGGTTTTGGAGAAATAAACCTGGGACTCTTTGGAGTTCATGGTCTACTGATCATAATCTATTCTTTTTAAATATTGTTTCTTAAAAATAGAGAATTTTTCCTCAATTAAACTTTGGAAGTTGACTCTTAAGTCCTTAACATGTAAAATTTGACTATTTTTAGTAAACACACACACACACACACACACACACACACACACACACACACACACACACGAGAGGAATAGCTAGTATAGTGTGTTTACTAAAACTCAATCACTAGGAGCTATATATTAAAGCCTTAATGAATTAAAGAAATATTATTGATTATCAAATGATGATAATGTCTATAACATAGAATGTGGCCAATATCAGAAAACCTCCATGGATGCATATATTAACTGATTTACAAACATATAAAGTTTATATTTAGAACTTCCCATATTTATCAGTAGAATGAGTCTTTTGGCTTTTTCATAGGTATTGTCACATAGAATGTTCAATAGTGAAATACCATTTTTCTTTCTAAAGATTTATATCAGTGATTCTCAACCTTCCTAATGCTGAGACCTTTTAATACAGTTCCTCATGTATTCCACAACCATAAAATTACTTCCCGGCCGGCCGGTGGTAGCGCATGCCTTTAATCCCAGCACTCGGGAGGCAGAGGCGGGCAGATCTCTGTGAGTTCAAGGCCAGCCTGGGCTACCAAGTGAGTTCCAGGAAAGGTGCAAAGCTACACAAGAGAAACCCTGTGTCAGAAAACCAAAATAAATAAATAAATAAATAAATAAATAAATAAATAAATAAATAATTTCCTTGCTACTTCATAACTGTAATTTTGCTACTTTTATGAATGAATTATAATGTAATGTCTTCCAGTGGTTTTAGGTGGCCCCTGTGAAAGGGTCATTTGATCCTCAATGGGATCATGACCCACAAATTGAGAACCACTGATTTACATAGATTCCTTGTGACACTGGGTGATTACTTACATACTTGACACATTAGACTACTAGAGTCACAACAACATTTTAAATTAGCAAGCCATTGTTTTCATTTTACCCATGATATAAGGTATATATACCTAAAGATATAAGGTAAGTTAAATGATACTCTGTAAACCTCATGGGTAATAAGTGACTGAAGCATAAATGTGAAGTTACAACGTCTAATTCTGAATTCTGCTCCCTATTCATTTCTTCATCATACATTATCACACATGAGTCTTGATTAAATACCAAACACATTCATAAGAAGATACTTGGAAAACAATGAGAAGACTGGCTTTCTAACAAATCAGATTTAATACAATCTTGCTGTGAGATTAAGGGTGACATAAGTAGTTTGCACAGGATTGGAAACTTGTCAACCCACAGTAATGTCATGATTATTCTGTTGGAGCTCATGGAATAGAATATTTTACCCAGCTGCCAATAACAAAACTAAACAAAGAGAGGTGAAGTCGGAGAGTTAATATGTGACAAATCTTCTCTCTGAGCTGGGCTTATCCCTTATTCCTACCCCAAATATCTCTTAATCTGATAATTCACATAAACATTTCCATAGGTGATTTGTACACTTTGGATCTCTGGAATTTACCTTAGGATTTAAGAATGTTTTGGAATTGAAAATTTTTAACATAACTAACTGAATTCAGAGACAGAAAGGTTCTAAAATAAGAAGTAATTAAAAAGTTAAAAATAATTAGGTTGTGTGGTTATCTCATGATAGAATGACCTTCTAAAATAATTTTGCTAAAATAAGAGATGCACATACATGTATATTTATATGTGTGTGTGTAAAGAATAAAATCTATACTAAAGAATAAGCCTTCACAGTTGTATTTAGTTCCTTTCTCTCATTCTAGATAATTTCACATATACACTTGACTTATAAGGAAACTTATCTCTAGGCTAGACTTTGGACTAATGGATACATTAATAGAAACTTGGACTCAACCATCAGTACATAGCTAGTAGAAGATCCATAGGACGAGATGACACATGGGATATGGCACCAAGTATGGCCACCATGATGGGGCTCAGGGGGCTGTAGATGAGAGCATCACCTTCGCTGACAGCAGCCCTGAGTTCTAGGTGTGGAAGGAAAGGAAGGAAGGTAGATGAACAACTACTTTGAGGAGTTAAAAAGAAGATTCACTGCTGTTCATTAGTGATTTTATGATTAAGTGTATGTGTGTTTCTCTTTGTGTGTGTGCATGTACAAGTTTGCAATATCTTAGATGACTGTATGTTTATATTACATTTGACACTGTTTTTACTTTAATTCTAGTCCTAAATGACTTTGCTTTATTTAGGTGAAAATAAGTGCAAAAGAAATAAGTGAGGTTTAATTTGCTTTGTATTCTATGTCCACAGGCTTCTTGGTATCTTTGCTTCTTTATTGAATGGCATAAGAACTACTGTAGACAAATTTCTAAACCATCTTATTAAATAAGAAACACAGAGCCAAATACAGAGGTAATAGCCAAAGAGATCAGGGCAATAGCCATGACTAGCCTTAGCTTACTACCATGCAGTGGCTTCTACAAAGAGAGCTTCTTCCTGTCTAACTCATGTTTTTATTGCCTTCCTATTCTGCCTTCTCATTGGCTCTAAGACCAGCCACATGACTTCACCGTCACTGTCTGTCTATATAGACCTCCAGGTCTCTATGGTTAGTACTGGGATTAAAGGCTCATGTCACTACTCTTGGCTGTGTCCTTGACCACACAGAGACTCTGCCTGCCATGTGATCAGATTAAGGGCATGTGCTACTACCACCTGACTTCTGTTATATGGTTATTTGACCTTTGATCTCCAAGCAACTTTATTTATTAGCATACAAATAAAATATCACATCTCAGCACAAATAAAACATTACCACAAACTACCATTAGCACCTTGCCAGAGTAATACTACAGAGATGAAAAATCTTCTGCATGGTCCTCTATCTGTGATAGTATAACTCTCTAATCAGCTTTCTTAATAATAATCTCTAAATAACTTTCTTAATCTTTGAGAGCTGTCACACAAGATTCTGGCCTAATTAACAAGACAGAGGTGTTACTTTGTCCCCTTTTGACAGGGAAGAAGCAAGATCCCGTGTATCACGAACATTTGTGACCTTGTGAACACCATAGTTAATCGAAAAAAGACCATAACTGAATGCCAGTTTACACTGAAAAATGGTCTACTGCGTTTTGCAATTAATACAAAAGCAAGGGTAACAGTCAGTGTATAGGTGTTTGGGTTCAACTTTAGGTTATTGGGGATATTCTGTTGGTGAATGTTTTTGGCTTTATTGTCCTGTCCATTAAGATTGTTAGAGCTTTTTATTACTAGGTGTACATGAAACTTAGTAGCATATAAATAAGGATGAATATATTATGTTCTTTATGTTTTTAATTTAGAAATCCAGGTTGATTTCCTATAAAGTTCACATCTTTACAGTTAGGAGAGAATTTGGAGAATACAGTTATTTTATTTAAAGTAGATTTAGGTTTTAACTTTACTTAGGTGTGTTTTGTCATTAGTGACATACAGAGAAATAGTAGTTTCTAGAGTTATCTGCTCTAAAAAAATTCAACAAATGTTCAGCAGTGGTTATTAACAAATTCCTGCATAACCATGTAGCTATCCTAAGCATGAAAAATGAAATGTTTGTTCTGTATTTACTCATAATCCTTATGGAATTAACTCCCACTAAAAGCCAGAACAATGGTAAATGCATCTAAATTTCATTTGTGGATTGTATGGAGATAACAAAAGGATGTTCAAATTCTTTGCTGTTTTTTTTTTTGAAGGCACTCTCTATGTAGGTGAAGCTAGCCATGAACATATGATCCTCCTGAGTCAGCCTTACAAGTGCCAAGATTACACACATGAAACACCATGACTAGCTACGTTGACTAGTTTTTATCACTTGGTTTTATGACATTATTGTTGCCTGTTAAATTTTGATTAAAATACCAATAATGACATCTGGGCTGGGATATTAGTCAGATTAGGTGAAATCATTCTTAGGTATCAAGTAGGCTCTGAAATATTAGTGGTTTGTATTTATTTCTTCAGGGAATACCACACAAGAGATTTATAAGGTCATATTTTGTGGGTTTGTAGCATAAACTTGTTACTTCAAAGGCTAATATCCTGGTTGGAGTAAGCTAAACTATGAAGTGAAGGCCTTTCAGTGTGTCAACCCTGAGTAGCAGTGAGATTTTTATCTATGCCACATCCACTGGAAAGAATTATAATGTCTGGAATAACTCTAAGACTAGAAAAGGTTGTCTTTTAAGTGTCCAGGAAGGGAGGGGAGATTGAAAATGGTAAGAGTTGGTAACGGTTACAATTATTGAAGGGTATCGTGGTTAATTATTAACAGGACCCAATAAAGTTGCATATAATTTTTTTGCTTGCTGCTTTCTCACTTTATCGGTCTTTTGAGCCTCTGAGCCTACAGATATAAGCCCTATAGAACTGGGACATCTTGGTTTTCTCATTAACTTTTATGTGCTACTTAGATGCTGTTAATTCCTATTTATTGAAAGGTTGATTCAACAATTCAACCTCTAAAACTGCTTTGCTTGTAATATTACTGAAGATAGAAAATATGGACTGTGCATTTATAGAAGAAAATTTATATGACAGATGACTTCAAATTATTTCCTGTGTAATGGGTGGGACAGATGCCAATAATTGTGAACAACTGATACTCTCGTGGGTGCTTGTCATTTGAAGAAGCTTTGATGATGCTACTAGCAGATTTAGAAAGGCTTCTAAGCAGGAAAAATATTTTTAAACAATTGTATCTTCTTCACTTTTATTTTTAAATTCATAACAAAACAAACAGAGCAAAAGACCATATTGCACAGAATCCATTCTGCTATCAGGTGCAGAGGGAAATTCTTCTACCTTAAGATACCAGGATAGGCTAGAAGAAAAAAATCAACTAGATATCAGCAGAAGGGACCAGATAGGACAAGTTTAGTCAAGCCTGCTGGAGAAGCCATGGCGAAACTATACAGAGGGATATAGACTTCCCGTTGGGTGCTTTGATCTATTCTTCCATTATCAGTTGCTTTCTCAACAACTTCTGCTGTGGATATCGCTCTATATAAATAAAACACTGATGGCCAGTGACCAGACAGGAAGTATAGGCGGGACAAGGAGAGAGGAGAATTGGGGAAACAGGAAGAAGGGGAGAGACACTGCAGCCACCTCCAGGACAAGCAACATGTAAAGACGCTGGTAAGCCTCCAGCCACGTGGCAAGGTATAGATGTATAGAAATGGGTTAATTTAAGATATAAGAACAGTTAGCAAGAAGCCTGCCACGGTCATACAGTTTATAAGTAATATAAGCGTCTGAGTGATTATTTTATATGTGGATTGTGGGACTGCGGGGCTTGGTGGAACCTGGAGAGAAGTCCTCCAGCAACAAACTTCAAGCAGAGTGATCTCATTAGAAAAAGCAGTACTGGGCTCCTGTGTACCTC
This sequence comes from Peromyscus leucopus, assembly GCF_004664715.2. Taxonomy (NCBI): domain Eukaryota; kingdom Metazoa; phylum Chordata; class Mammalia; order Rodentia; family Cricetidae; genus Peromyscus; species Peromyscus leucopus. The sequence continues at coordinate 11,484,413 of NC_051074.1, forward strand.
ATCTTGATATACCTAGGCTTCACTTGATGATGCAAGTGAAGGGATAATGGTCTAGAGATCCCCAGAAGTGGGCCAGAAGAGGGAAGAGCAGCTTCTAAGAGCAGTGACATTAGAACCTTGACAGCCTGGTTATTTTGTCAATCATAATAAGATGGTCAGAGCTAATCTCCAGGTGTTTTTTGGCCATTATTTAGTCCATTGTAGATTTTTCTTAACATGCCTGGATATTCATGATTACCTCTAGGTTGAGAACACAGCCTACTGGAAAATGTCACCTTTTCAATCTTTTATGTGGTTTCTTTTTCATGAGCCTGCAAAGCTTATCAAACTTTGCCTTGCTCTCCTCCCTTTTCTTTGTCTCTTTACCCTCTGGTAGTACTGGGACCTCTCTGGTCAGGCATCTCTTCTCATCAAATTCCTCATGTCAATACATGAAATACTCATCATGATGCTCATATAAAGCACTTATAAGACTTACTTCTACAAATGCTCCATGAAGTACAGTTGTCTAACTGATTTTTGCTCACTAATGATGGAAAAGCTGGACTTCTGTTCTCCTTTATTAGAGACACATGCTTTGACAGAAAGTTATCTAATCTCCAGACTGGGAGTTGTAACAGTATGACAACTGAGAGAAATATCACTGGTTAAGAGAATCTTCAAGGACTCCAAGATTTAGATTCTTAGATTAAACCTTTTAGAATTTCTTATGGTTTTCTCTGCCATCTCAGAGGAAAGGTAAAGTATATCTTCACAATGTTTTTGCTGATGATTTTTTCAAGTTTTTTTGTCTGATGAACATTTATTGAGAGATGTTCTGGGGTAGATCTTCAAAACCAACTATACCACAGACACTGGCATAAACTCAGAGGTCTCCATGAGAAACACATGCTAGACAAATAGTTTGCTATCCTTTTTGTTCCCAAAGCTTGGTGAGTGGACAAAGAACAACTTGCTGAATTCCAACTTCCACATAGAAATGCTTGCCTTCCAAATGGTCTTCTCATTCATTAGCAAGACTCTGATAAAATGTGACATGTTCCTCTTGAGATCTGTCATCTGTGTTTCTGGTGTAAAAGTATTTGTCCTTTTCCAGTTCTTCCCTATCAGTATTACAGATTAGTTCTGTAATCTTGTTCATCTTGTTCTCTTCCTCAGCATTGTCATCCTCTTTACCTCATCCTACATCTTTAAACTTAGATTTATCATTATCTCTGTCTTTTTCTTCCGATGCCTAACATCACCAATCTTCTTCTTTTCTATCTCTAGCAGAGAGTGACATACTAGCTTAGGAAACATGAATACTTCTTCACTAATTTCTTGACCCAAATCTCCTCTAAGTATTCTGTATGTTTTCTCTGAGCAGTGTCCTACGTAGTTTTCTATCAACTTGACAGAAGTTAAAGTCACCTGAGAGGAGGGAACCTCCATTAAGAAAATGCCTCCATAAGATCAGACTATAGTAAGCCTGTAGGGTATTTTCCTAGTTAGTGATCGATATGGGAGGGCCTAGCTGATATGGGTGGGGCCATCCCCAGGCACATGATCCTGATTTCTATAAGAAAGCAGGCTGAGCAACTCAGAAATCAGCACCCTCCATGGCATCTGCATCAGCTCCTGTCTGCTGGTTCCAATTCTGTTTGAGTTCCTACCCTGATCTCCTTTAGTTATGGACTATGATGTGGAGGTGTAAGCCAAATAAACACTTTCCTCCCCGATTTTCTTTTGATCATGATATGTTATCAGAGCACTATTAATTCTGATTAAGACAAGGTGAAAGATCACTTTGGTACTCTGACCAATGAGCTGACCATGATCTGCACAAACAGTGAAGGATCCGGCCAGCACAAAGTTCCCAGGCATCCTGCTCATCCCCATTGTGTTTTCTGATCACAAATACTATCACTGTCACTAGATAGGGCTAAGAAGATATAACACCAAACCACCTGATCATGGAGATGTCTGAACAGGAATGGAGTCTTAGGAATGTTTCCTATAATGGTTAGTATTAATTGTCAACTTGACAGAATCCAGAATCTCCTTGGAAATGGGGTCTGACTATGAATTATCTTGATTTCATCAAGCGAGATGGGAGGACTGCCTATTCTGGGTGTGACTATCTCTTTCTTGGATTCTGGACTGCATAAGAGAAGGAAAGGAGTGAGCAGTAGCATTTATTGAATGTTCTCTATTCCTGATTATGTTTTGATATGACCAAATGGCCCAAGCTCCTGCCATTTGGACTTCTGTATCATGATGGATTGAACCCAGAAGTGAGGTAGAATAAACCCTTTAACTCTTAAAGTTATTTTCATTAGAGTATATTATTACTATTATTATTATTACAGTAATCAGAAAGTAAACAAAACACGAGCTTTTGTTTTTGTTTTTATGGGGTTAGCTTTTGTTATAAAATTGTGTGTATAAATCTATTCCCCATCTGAGAGGAGGGGAATGTTGATGATAGGAGTCATTAGTTGTGATTTCTGCCTTAAAGGCAAAATCTCCACATCTCCCTCCCCATGGTGTGTTTCCTGACATATCTTGAAGGAAAAAAAAATCTGGCACACTATCAAAAAAGGGTCTGGACTATGTCTGATTTATAGTTGGCATCTGGGCTGCATTGTAGTGAATCTCAGAAAAGCTATTTTTAATTTAAATTTCTTTTTTTAATTCAAAATTCTTAACATGAATACATGCTGTGGTATTGGCTAGTGAGTTAATTGGTCCCATAAGCTCATAGGAAATGCACTCATAGGAGGTGTGTCTTTGTTGGAGTAGATATGGCCTTGTTGGAGGAAGTATGTCACTGTGAGGGTGGACTTGGAGGTCTCATATATGCCCAAGCCATGCCCAGGGTCACAGTCCATTTTCTGTTGCCTTCTGATCAAGATGAAGCCAGCACCATGTCTGCCTGCACACTGCCATGCTCTCCACCCCCCACCCCCCCACCACCATGATGATAAACCTCTGAAATTGTAGCAATCCACACAATTAAATGTTTTCTCTTATAAAAGTTGCCATGGTCATAAAGCCTTTTCACAGCAATAGTAATCCCAATTAAGACACATACCAAACCTAGATGGGATTTGGTGAAGTGGATGAAATCGTTAAGTCTCATACACAGTCTTTTCACTGTATATTTTTTCAACAATGCTTCAAAAAAAAAAAAAAAAAACCTGGTGATTTCGTCTCATGAGAGTGATTTAAATTCTGTCCAGGAATCCAGGAAAAGTAGAAAGTAAACACAATTTTAAAAATGCAAGTATCTGAGAAGCTTTTGTAGAGCAAAGGATACAGTCAACAAGGCAAAGCGACAGCCTACAGAATGGGAAAAGGTCTTCACCAACCCCACATCTGACAGAGGACTGATATCCAGAATATATAAGGAACTCAAGAAATTAGACATCAAAACAACCAACAGTCCAATTAAGAAATGGGCTATAGAACTAAACAGAGAATTCTCAACAGAGGAAACTCAAATGGCTGAAAGACATTTAAGGAATTGCTCAACATCCCTAATCACCAGGGAAATTCAAATCAAAACAACTCTGAGATACCACCTTACATCTCTCAGAATGGCTAAGATCAAAATCACTGAAGACACCTTATGCTGGAAAGGATGTGGAGCTAGGGGAACTCTCCTTCACTGCTGGTGGGAATGCAAGCTTGTACAACCACTTTGGAAATCAATATGGTGCTTTCTTAGAAAATTGGGAATCAATCTCCCCCAAAATCCAGCTATACCACTCTTGGGCATATACCCAAGGAATGCTCAATCATACCACAAGAGCACTTGCTCAGCTATGTTCATATCAGCATTGTTTGTAATAGCCAAAACCTGGAAACAACCTAGATGCCCTTCAACTGAAGAATGAATAAATAAAATGTGGTATATATACACAATGGAATACTACTCAGCAGAGAAAAACAATGATATCATGCGGTTTGCAGGCAAATGGATGGATCTAGAAAAAAGTCATCCTGAGTGAGGTAACCCAGACTCAGAAAGACAAACATGGTATGTACTCACTCATAGGAGGATACTAGATGTGGAACAAGGATGACTGGACTGCTACTCACATTACCAGGGAGGCTACCTGGAAAATGGGACCCCAAGAAAGACACAAGGATCGTCCAATGATGGAGAAATGGATGAGATCTACATGAACAGCCTGGACATGAGTGGGAGTAATGAAGGGCGAGGGTCGAGGGAAAGAGAGCTTGGGGGAGCAGGAGATCCGAGCTGGATCAAGACCAGAGAGGGAGAACAAAGAATAGGAGACCATGGTAAATGAAGACCACATGAGAATAGGAAGAAGCAAAGTGCTAGAGAGGTCCACAGAAATCCACAAAGATACCTCCACAATAGACTGCTGGCAATGGTCGAGAGACAGCCCGAACTGACCTACTCTGGTGATGGGATGGCCAAACACCCTAATAGTCATGCCAGAAACCCCATCCAACCACTGAGGGATCTGGATGCAGAGATCCATGGATAGGCCCCGGGTGGAGCTCTGGGAGTCTAATTAGCAAGAAAGAGGAGGGTTTATGAGTGACAATTGTTGAAACCAAGGTTGGATAAAGCACAGGGACACATAGCCAAATGAATGGAAACACATGAACTATGAACCAACGACTGAGGGGCCCCTAACTGGATCAGGCCCAATGAATAGGTGAGACAGTTGATTGGCTTGATCTGTTTGGGAGGCATCCAGGCAGTGGGACTGGGTCCTGTGCTCAATGTATGAGTTGGCTGTTTGAAATCTGGGGTTTATGCAGGGTCTCTTGGCTCGGCCTGGGAGGAGGGGGCTGGACCTGCCTGGACTGAGTCTACGAGGTTGATCTCAGTCCTAGGGGTAGACTTTGCCCTGGAGGAGGTGGAAATGGAGGGTGGACTGAGGAGAAGGGGAAAGGAGTGGGAGGCGGAGAACAAGGGAATCCATGGCTGATATGTAGAACTGAATTGTATTGTAAAATAAAATAAAATGTAAGTATCTTAGGTCTTCAGATTTCCTGCTCCTTCTCTTTTTCCTATGTTTCCTCATCTACCTCTTCATACTCCTCATTCTCCTACATTTTATATTTTTAGAATTAAATTGTTCTCAAGTTATAAGTCAAATCTAAGGTTGACCTTATTGCAGGTGGGGAGTATAGAAATTACTCATGGTGTGTGTGTGTGTGTGTGTGTGTGTGTGTGTGTGTGTGTGTGTGTACACAAGGTCTCTTACTGAACTTCAAGCCAAATGTTAGCCTTACTGGCCAGTGATTTTCCATGGTTATGCACACCTCTTTTCCATCTGCTTCATTTCTGGGGTTGCAGTTGCACAGCATTTTGCTTAGGTTCTGGAGCTGCAAACTCACACCTTCTTTCTTACAGACCAAGTACCAGGTGGACTGAGCCATCTGTCCAGCCTTCTTTTAGTTTGATTTTTGACTGATGATACAGCATTTGCTTCAACTGTTTGCTCTGTGTTGTCATGAAATGACTGACATATCCTTACTGAAGACTCAGCACTAGTGCAGTGAACAGGAACTTAATAAAATGAAAGAGAACATACAAATAGATATTTTAGACCATTTTAAGAATGAAGCATTTTAATAAAATAGGTTGCATTCTTAAATACAAGAACCATTCTGCTTTCTATATCAGTCTAGAAACACATTTGGAATGGTTAGTAAATCTCTTCTGGAACAGTAATAATACAATAGGTTAGCCTAAGTAAATTAACTTGTGTGTCTTTTAATGAACCAGAAAATTTGTTCAAAAACAGTATTGCTAGTGGTTAAGAAGGAAGGATGATTAGCATGACTGTAGCTGGAGAGTTTTTCTGCCTTTCCCACAGTCAGGACAAATCTCTGCCACCCGCCAGTCCCACAGTCGCTCAAACCCAACCAAGTAAACACAGACACTTATATTGCTTTCAAACTGTATGGCCGTGGCAGGCTTCTTGCTAACTGTTCCTTTATCTTAAATTAACCATTTCCTTTTATCTTATAGTAATCCATTTCTACAAATCTATACCTCGCCACGTGGCTGGTGGCTTATCAGCATCTTCACATACTGCTGGTCATGGCGGCGGCTGCAGTGTCTCTGGTCATGGCGGCGGCTGCAGCCTCTCTGGTCATTGCGGCGGCTGCAGTAAGTCCTTCTGCTCTCCTGTCCTTTTATTTCTCCTCTCTGCTAGTCCCGCCTATCCTTCCTGCCTAGCCACAGCCGATCAGGTTTTATTTATTAACCAATCAGAACAACTTGACATACAGACCATCCCCCAGCACAGCCAAATGCAGACCATCTCAAACACCTGCACTCAGGCCCATGGTCCCAATCATCCTCTATACGGACCTGCTGGGTAACACCACAAAGAACCCAAGAAGGGCTCCCACAGGACATACAGAACATCCCACAGCACATGACTCCTCCCCAATATCTTTTATTTGTATTATTTTAGCAGAACCTCTGCAGTTCAGTTCTTGCAAGTTTGTTTTACTGTGTAAGAGTCTGTTTCACTTTCCAGTTTCTACAAAGCATGGAGTTAATTTCTCAATTTTGTATCCAGAGTGCTACTAATTTTACAATCAATTTTTACAAAATAAACATGACAGTTGATTTTTGTTTACACAAATCTTCATATGCTGTATAAGAAACAAAGAGACTTTGTCAGAGAATACTGTAAAGAAAATACACATTTGAAAATTAGTATGTGTTGAATGAATCTAAGATTGAAAAGAAAAAAATAAATCAAAGTCTTTATTTTTGAATATTGTTTTTGTTCTTTTTGTTTGTTTTTGTTTTTGTTTATTTTTTCTTTTGAGACAGGGTTTCTCTGTGTAGTTTTGGTAACTGTCCTGGATCTTGCTCTGTAGAACAGGCTGGCCTCGAACTCACAGAGATCCACCTGGCTCTGCCTCCTGAGTGCTGGGATTTGAGGCATGCACCACCGCCAACCAGCTGAATATTGTTTTTAATTGTACTTTATTATAAAGAACTTGCAAATAAAAAATGCCATACGTTGAAGTTAATGGTACTCAAGACTATCTATAATGGAGTTACTGTGCAACTTGAAAAGCCATTTTGAACTTGTAAAGCTTCACATTTGATTTTATTCTTTCACTTTCAAATGCATGTTATGAATTTATTCACCAAAAAAAATCATAACACATTTAAGACCAGGAAAACAATTAACCCCATCTACTCTTTCAGGACTTGTATCCATTACTTACTTTTAGTCCTTTCTCATTATCTAGTATTTATCATTTCTTGTTTTCCCTTCAACATATTAGACAGTAGGGTGTAGAATCTGTAGACACAAAATTATTTTTTTTATTTGATGCTCTTGAGAAATGTGCCAGCCCTAAGAGAGATGTATGCATTCATCAAACCCCCTCCCTTCATGGCTCCAGCAACTATGCAGAGGAGGAGGCAAAGAGAGTATAAGAACCAGAGTAAATGGATGACATCAGTGAAACTACCTTCTAGACCCAACAGGACTGATGCACATATGACCTCATAGAAACTATGGCAGAATGCACAGGGCCTGTATAGGTTCAAGCCAGATGAAATCACAGTGCTGAGAGGGAGAAGTGGACATGAGCTCCCGTACCTGATAAAGAAACTATCTCCAACTGACATCCATTTACAAATGAAAAATTAGTTTTCTCCAGTGATGTTTCACTTGGTACATTAACCACACATAAGGGTAGGCCCATGCCCAACAGTAGATGGCCAATACAAAATAAACTAGATGATATTTTCATAGTAATTTTGTCTCAGTTTACTTTGGGCATTTTTTTGTCTTATTGGCCTTTTGCTTGTATATTATGGTTTCTAATTTTGTATTTTTATGGGTTTTAGGATGTGTGTGCTTGTGTGTGTGCATGCAGGTGCACATGCTCCCTTCTTGTGCTTTCTCTTGGTTATTTTGATATTATTATTGTTTTATATTTTTACCCTGGTTTGTTTGTTTTCCTTTGTTTGCCTATTTGTTTTCTAAAGAGAGAGAAAAAAAAACAGTTGAGTTGGGTGGGTCAGGGAGGACAGGGGATCTGGGGAGAGTTGGGGAGAGAGGAAGCTGTGTTGAGAATCCATTGTAGGAAAAACAGAAAAGAAGTGCCTCTCCTGGCCTGATCATTTTTCTTGTACTTATGTAAGGGCTATGTTTTTATGGATCAATTTGCTATCAAATTTTTAGCATAGCAAATCACTCTTTCAAAGATAATGGTGTAGTCTTCTACTAAACTGTCAATATATTTGAATGATGGTTCATATTACATATATAAGGCTTACATACTGCTCATTACAATATTTATAAATATTTGATATTCCTAATGCTTTAACAGACATTTTAACATTATATATATATTATATATTTGTATATCCTGTCAAGTTTTATATAAGTCATAATTGCATTCACTTATTAATTTAAACAATTTATCTTGTTTTTAAAATATTTTCAGCATGTATGATTATTTCTTCTGAATAATGACAGTTGTTGTCATTATTGTTTAGATACATTCTATTATCTCTAACTTGACTTTGTTTTATTCCAAAGTACAAGATTTTATAAAGAAAAATCATTGATTTTTCAGCTCTAAATCTTAGCATTATTCATTATGTCATTTTTGTGTGTGTGTGTTTCCAAAGTTATTTTGGGGAGGTGCTGAGGATTGAATCCTGGGTATTAATATATGATAAGTAAGCTCTCTAATGCAGAAATAGATTTCCAGCTCCCAAAGATAGTCTTTATTGTTTTTTCTTTTTTCCCCAATTTTCTTTTACTGAAAATAGATTTTTGTCATACAATATATTCTGAGTGTGGTTTCTCTGCCCCCAGTCCCCCAAGGTCTTCCCCACCACCTCTCCCACCCTAATCTATAACTCCCCCCCCCTCCTTTCTCTCTCTCATTAGAAAACAAACAGGTAACTCAAAACAAAACAAAACAAAACAAAACCAAACAAAACAAAACAAAAAGCCAAACCAGAATAGGACAAAACAAGCCAACAGAAAAAAAAAAGAGCCAAAGAAAAAAGCATAAGAAACACGTACAGACACAGAGATATAGATATTCGCATACTCAGAAATCCCATAAAAACACAAAATAAGGAAGAAGGAAAGAAAGGGTTCTGACGAGTTATTAATGAGGCAAAGAACCCCTAAAGATGTCATTGAGTTCATTTTGATGTTGGCCATCTACTACTGGCATGGGGCATGCCCTTAAGAGTTGCCAGTGAGACTCCTTTGGAGGAAACTAACTCCATTTGTGAGTGGTGATTAATTGGAGATAGCTTCTGAGTTAGGGATGGGGACTTGGGTCCACTTCTCTCAGTGCTGGGACACAATCTGGGGCAGACTTCTTCAGGTCCTATGCATGTTACTACAGTCTCTGGGAGTTCATCTGTGCTTTGATTGTGTTGTGTTTAGAAGGTCTTGCTTCCTTGATGTTTCCATCCCCTCTGGTTCTTATAATATTTTTTTGTATACAATTTTATCTACTACTTTTACTGATATACAGATATATCATTTGATTAAAAGGTACCATATAATCTTTCTCTCTTTATTATGAAAGGCATTTGTTGATAAGCTTAATTATTTTCAAGGTCTTATGTTGAAGTCAATGAAGCCATGTCTGATAGTGCACGCATGTAATTCTAACTAATTGGGAGTCTGACACAGAAGGACCTAAGTTATAGGTTACTTGGGGTACAGAGTGAGTTCACTGTCAGTCTATGCAACATACTGATATTCTTATTAAAAATAAAAGTGAGGCAGTGCTTTCTGGGTTCTGATGTTTGTTCACAGCAGAAAAGGCATTCTTCAGTCTCTGGTTTTTATTATTTTTGTTTTTCAGACTGGCTCATTTATCCCAGACTGGCCTCAAACACGTAACCGAGGACCTTGAACTCTCGATCCTCCTGTCTACCTCCTTAGTACTGGGATTATAGGTGTACCCCCACACTTGGTTTATGTGGGCCTGGTGCATGCCAGGCAAGCATCCCACCTTGAACTGAGCCATTTCCTCAGCCTCATCGGCTATTTGGTTGTTTGGTTGTTTTTTTTTTTAATGATAATTTTCTCAGTTCCTTGGGGTGGTGGGGATTGTCATCAGATTGGCCTCAAATGCACGACAGAAATCCTGGTTTTATATGTGTAAGCACACGAGTTTATATATAAATGATTTTAATTTCTACTTTCTGAGGTTAGTCATTCATGTATAGTATATAGTGTTTCAGAGAAAAGATTAATAAAACCCATGCTTAAAGCACAATAAAATAAAAGTGAGGGGCTGGAGAGGTGGCTCAGCAGTTAGAGCACTGGCTATTCTTCCAGAGGTCCTGAGTTCAATTCCCAGCAACCACATGGTGGCTCACAACCACCTGTAATGAGATCTGGCACTGTTTTCTGGCCTGCAGGCATACATGGAGACAGAACACTATATACAAAGTAAATAAATAAATCTTTAAAAAAACAAACAAAAAACTTAAAAAAAAATAAAAGTGAGAAAAAGGGCTAGAGGCATAAGTTAGTGCCAGGCCATTTGTCTAGCATGCATGAGATTCTCGGCCCAATCGAGAAAGACAGGGAAAGTGCGAGAGTGAGAGGGTTAGGGAGAGGGAAAGAGAGGGGAAGAAAAGGGAACAAGACGGGGAGGAGGAATAAGAAGAAAAGTTTTTGTATAGGGACTGGGGATACAAGGCTATGATAGTGCTTGCTTAATACATTAGAACTGTTCTTCAGCAACACAAAATTAATAATTTTATTTATAAATATATATGTAATCATGATATTTAAACTAGAAGAATTATCTTTCCTGACAAATTCAGACATACAAATGGTTCAGTGATACTTTGAGACTCACTAACACTCCATACTTCAAGAATTTTTCCTATATCATCTTTATAATTCAATAGCCTTCCAAGTAAGTGCTTCTCGTATTTGCAAGATGCTAAGGCAGCCACAGGTTCATATCTACAGACAGAAACTTCTAAGAAAGACATGGATACTCTACGATGCTTTGCCCCTTTGCCACTGAGAAGCCCCTTCATGTTTTCCTACTTCACATGCCATCAACTATCATTGATCTGGATATCTCACAAACTCAGCGAGTGACACTATCGTCAATGAGAGGACTGTATTCATTGGCTTCAACCAAATATATCTTTGCCACAGAATTTTTTTTTGAGGGGAAAACAATAAAAGATATTGAAATTCGTGTTTCTTATTACAGAGAGATGTATAGAATGACAAATACTAATGTTTCCTCTGCTGGGTATTTCCTTCACTGAATTATGTGGATGGAAAAGGTAGACACAGTCAAAATTGTTTTTGATTAGTGAAGGAGAAAACCCATTATGTTTAAAGAGATTGGATGCACACTTGGAATACCAAACTTGGGATGCTGGTGCACAGAATGGTGATTTTGAAGTTAAAATGTGCTATCTGTGAAGTTCTAGAGCAATCTGTGTCAAAAAACTGTTTATACTGTGATAACTTTCATTAAGTAACTAGTAATTGACTACTCTGTGGATACAGTGGCAGTTATTCATGCCACTCTAAGAACATAACACAGTAGTGATGTCTTAACCAAGACAAGTTAACTCATCTCAGTCTTGGATGTTGGGAAGAAAAAGAAAGAAAATAATTTTAATGTGTTCATGCACCTTTGCCTATTTCTCCAGTACCAGGAGTTTATTCCGGATTACTTTGCTTGAGACCAGATGACCCCCATGAGATGTAGGTAATAACGCCTTTTGCTTTTGTTGGGTGTTCTGTTCTGTTTTCTCAATTAGAGTAGTAGTTTAATAATGTTTATTGCTGAAAATAGATTCATCTTTCATACAACACATCCCAACCACAGTTTTTTAGTAAGGGCCAGATAGATATCATATTAATGATAAAACCCCTTGATAATATTGATTTTATGTACATATAAGCATCACCTTCAAACATGGAACACCAGAAGAGGCAGTTGGGGGATTAAATTTTTTCGTGGTTAATTTACATAAAAGAAGATAATGGAATTTCAGCTGGAACTATATTCAAACTATATAATATCACAATGGAGGAATGGGGTTAAAGTAAAGCATAAGTAGAAATAAACTATGAAAACAGGTGATGAAAAGTAATCCTCTATAAAATACTACTTATAGCTTAGACGACTTGTGACTAATTTGCTGGTCTCTGAACCAGAGTTCATAATTCAAAAGCTTTCCAGTGGCAGAGGTGGGTTCCATTGCAAGACAACAGCCAATTCAAAATATTTCTGGTTTACAGTTTGGGAATGCAACTGACATATTTATTGATTAAGCTGGTAAAGCCCTGAGGTTTTAGGTCTTTACATTTTTAATGATTTTTTTCATTACCTTTACTGTTTTTGTATCATAAAATATCTCATTGTGGGTAGATTATGGTACATGCAGTAAAAATGGTAACATATGACATAATTTAGATGAAAATCACCCTTAGTAGTAGAAACTGAATAGAGTCATGATAGAGCAATAGGTGAAGTTTTATTTGTAAATCTGGAAAATCCTTTGTTTCTTGAGTCAATGGAATAGTTTTTGCAAATATAATCAATATAAAATAGTAGTAGACACTAGGGAAATAGGGTATTGTGTGATAATTCATGAGCTATATTTAGGCTGATTCTTTGTAAGCCACAATCACTGGATATTAATTTACATCTTATGCAATAAATGTCTCCTCACTATGTTTTAATTTCAAGAACTAGGCATTTCTGCAGAGCATTACACTGTTACCTTGCGGTAGCTCTGTTGTGCAGATTTCTTTAATTCTAATAATATAGAGACTAAGAGTTAGACAGACTCTCTGGTAGGCAAACAGATAGGGAAAGACACCACGACTGGGGAATAAAGGTGGCAAACTGCCAAGGTGGCTGGCTTCTTCTTCACCATCCTGATCTGAGATAAAAGCCTGGCAGCTTAAAACAAAGGCCTGGTAGGCATTGTGTCCTGCCAAGTGACCTCCGGCTGATGGACTAACTCAACAAGTTCATTACACAACAGCGTGGGCCAATCAACCACACTGTCTTTTTTCAACTTGACGAGCCCTGAATTAAGAGAGGAAACCTCTACAGAGACATTAAAAACCTCAATCGCTGAAGGAAGAGACTGGACATAGTGACTCTCCATGTCTCCTCTCGACTGTGTAGAGGCTCTTTTTCTCTGTTTCTGCTGCATTAAGTATATTTTCTCACCCCCAACGAATGCCTTTCTTCACTCTGGTGATTCTGTCTATTGCTGTCTGGTTTGTTATTTCTCTACTGCTACCTGTTACCCTTGAGATTTTTCCCTACCTTTTAATTCTTTAATTGGCAGAGAAAATGAACCCAATTAAGACTCCTAAGCCTGGATCACTATGACATAATCAATCTAGAATACAGTAACTGTTAAATCAAAGAACTTACCTAAAATATTTAAATAATTATCTAATGTAAACACAACGAGCAATTACTTCAGCTACATTGGTGGATACACATCTTGTCTAAAGATCCTGTCATCATGTTGATTTCTGTTCAAGACCATATAGTGCAACTGCAATGTCTCCTTACCTCCTGCTTAACTCTGGCAGTGTTTTAGATGTTCTATTTTTGATAACCATATAGTTCTGAGGAGTCTTCATGAAATTTTTTAAGAGGCCACCCCTACCAGAATTTTTCTGATTTTTTTTCTTAATTGGTTTTAAAAGGAATACTGCCATAAGGTAAAGGGCCATTTTTCTCCTGTTGGATCAATGTCTACACCGACAACATGATTCATTACTACTGATGCTGAATTGACTGACCACTGAGACAGTATTGTCAAGGTGTTTCCACTGTAATGTTGCTGCCTTTCTCCATTTCTCTGCTGTGACCTTTGAAGAACTCATTGTGTACAGCTCACAGGTAAGAAGCTGGGATCTCTGGTTCCCTTCCTTAAGGATGAAGTAGCTATGAACTTCTTGGAACTCATTGGCAAAATATGCTAGTCTTAACACTCTCAATAATGTAATATATCACTACAGAATTATAGATATTGGTTTTATTCTTTGAATTATAATAAAAAAATTACTTATGTTTTGTTCATATACATTAAGATTCATGTACTGAGCACTGTCACAGCTGCCTTCTCTGTTTCTTTAATATAACCCTGCCAATGTAGAGGTTTTTGTTGCAAATACTTACCTCTTGTCTGTACAGGTTGTTCACAGCTTTGCTTGTCTTTTACCTCCTCTAGTCATTGATTAGTAGCTTCTAAGTATCTGTAGGTCCTTTTATTGGAGAATAGCATTACAAACCAAGATTTTAGTGCTCACACTCATTGTGAGTGGGACCTTGCTACGTATTAAAATGACAGACAGAACAAAGCCATACACTAACTAATGTATATGCATGTACATATAAATAATTCCAAATACATATGTATCAATCTATTTAGGGCAATAATTAGTTTATATAAACATCTAACTCATCCCCATGTGGTTCATTCCAATATCTTCTTTGTAATAAAGTCATTATTTCTACTATTCGTTATTTATTCAATTCTTGCATTTTTGTACAACAGTTTCACAACTCTTAGGGACATAGTTTCACCAACTAAGATACACTGACCATTTTTTCTAAGTCCCATAGTCTCCATTCATTTACAGAATTGCTTTGGTAAGCCCCTCCTCCATCAAGTATACACCTTCCCTAATGTGGTTCCACACAAGGCAACAGAGTTCTGTTCTGTCTTAACAACCTGTGTATTCTTTCCTGGTTCTTCATTTCTCTAGTGAGCTTTTTCTTGATTTGCACACATTTAGAATCATCCTATCCTGCAAATTTTTGTGGGCATGAAGAATTCACAGTGTTATTATCTGCTATTATGGTGTCATACAGAATATCCAGAAATCATTGTGAAACATTATCTGGTCTTGAATATATTAATTTGTGCACACACACTTACCTGTATGTATACACACCCACTCTCTCACACACACACACACACACACACACACACACACACAGAGAGAGAGAGAGAGAGAGAGAGAGAGAGAGAGAGAGAGAGAGAGAGAGAGAGAGAGAGTCAATTTTTCTAGCACAATTTCTTTTTAAAAATATTTTTCTTGGGGGCTGGAGAGATGGCTCAAAGGTTAAGAGCACCGACTGCTCTTCCAGAGGTCCTGAGTTCAATTCCCAGCAACCACATGGTGGCTCACAACCATCTGTAATGAGATCTGGTGCCCTCTTCTGTATACATAATAAATAAATAAATCTTTAAAAAAATATTTTTCTTTATTAGGAAATTTTCTACTCACTCCTCATGCTATCCACAGACCCCCTTTCTCCCTCCTCCCACCGCCCAGCCCTCTTTCACAAGCCACCTGGCACCCCCACACCCCCCAAATCAAGGTCTCCCATGGGGAGTCAGCAGAGCCCAGCTCACTGAGCCTAGGCAAGTCCAAGCCCCTTCCCACTGCATCCAGTGCCTGTGGTGTGATATCTAGCACAATTCCCTTCAGAAGATTGTCCTGGAAACCCTGACTAGCATCTTCTGGTCCTGGGTCAGTAGATTCTAAAGCGCCCCTTCCCTAGCGGCATCTTCCTTAGCCTGTGCATCCTGCAGAGTTCTGTGTATGTGAAAGTGGCTGGTTGTAGACTTTGAGTAGATGCAACCACATGATTTGTAGCAGAGTGCCCTTCATCCTCTTCTGGAGAGGGAATAATGTCACTTGTGCTATATCTATGTGCAGTTTGAGTTGTCTTTCCTCTATTAGAAACCTGTTTCCATCAATGAGCATATTCCTAAAAGCCCTGTGTGAAATGACATGGATATATTTATGAATATGTTTATACTGGTTAGTCTAAGAAGAAAAAAGTAAACCATTTTCAAAGTAAAATTATAAAAAAATTATCATTTTGTTAAAGATCAATTTAATTATATTTGTGTGAATATGTATTTGGGTCCTTTTGTTGGTCCTTTGAAAGACTGCATATATTCTTTCGCAACACAATTGTATCATGATTACTGTGGGTTTGGACTTGAGTCTGGAAGACATGTAGTATGATTAGTATCATTGTTCAATATTGTTCTCTTTCTGTATTGTGATCAATTTGTCCATATCCCAAGTATCACTTGGTGCATTTGCCTGAGTTTGTATTAAATCTATAGTTCACCCTGTGAAAAACTGATAATTTAGTACTGTGCCTTCCAATCCATGAACACTATATTCCTTCATTTATTAAATATTTTTAAAAATTTCTTCAATCATAGGCTTATAATTTTCACTATAAATTCAGTACAACATATGCAGAAATAATTTGGGTGTTGTTGTAGAAAATATTCTTGTGTTTTTAAATTCAAATCATATTTGTTTGGGCTGGAGAGTTGGCTGGAGAGCCATTAAAGACTAGGCTCACAACCAAATTCTATTGTTCATTGGTGACATATAGCACAGCAATTAAGTCTTACATGTTAATCTGTGTTCTGTAAGCTTACTACCAACACTTATTATTTCTTAGAGATTTTCTTTATTAAATTCTTTATGATTTTCTTTTCTTTTTAAAGTTAAATTTTAGTTATACAAAAGATAAAATGGCACATGAGAAAACTTGAGATGTTTTAATATGTATACGTTGTGTGTTGCTTAAATCAAAATTTAATGATCATTTCATCTATAAATAAAAACAGTGGTTTTTTGTTTCTCAATTGGTATACATTTACTCTTTATTCCTTATTTTAATCTGTTATTTATAGTATTTGAGAAGCATTAATAAGAGGGAACATTTTTGTCATATTTCCAATGTGATGTGGAGACTATCCATATATTCACCATTTTATATGTTTATTAAGTAACTTATGAAATACTCCATTTCAGTTGAGAATTCATTCATCCATAATTATTTTGTTAAGAAATATTTACTCTTTCTATCACAAATAGAAATGAACTATCTTTATGTGATCATCTTTTTTAATTTGATGATTTACTGGATTATTTAATTACATTTTAAATTCTCAATATGTCTTGTGTATTCAGAATAAATCTCCCATGATGATATCTGTACATTTTGTGCTTTGTTTGACTCACAGATTTTTCTGAGTCTGTATATATGCTCATAGACTCTATTATTGGGTAGATTTACCTGTATGAAGTTATCAGGTTTTGGCAGCAAGAAAATGTTAACTTCATAGCTCCAAAGTTATTTTTTTATGTTTTGTTTCGGAAGAGATTATATTTTAGGAATGAACTTATTATTAATTTATTTATGCGCTTGTCTGAGTATATGCACACATAAGTGTAGGTACACATGCCAGCATGCTTGCAAAGGTCAGAGTTTTGCACTGGGAGTCCTTCTCTATCACTATCCACCTATATCTTTGATGTAGGATCTCTTCCTGAATGTATAGCTTGTTTTTCTTGCCTAGGCTAGAAGCCAGAAAGCCCCAGCTATTCTACTTTTGCTCCCTTGGAGCTAGTGTTATTCTTATATAGAACAAAACCAATTGGAGCTAGTAGAAACTATAGAAGTGTAAGACTGAGTCATGAATTGTGTTATTTTGAAACCAAAGAGAAGTCAAAGAACAGTATATATATATATATATATATATATATATATATATATATATATATGCCAAAGGAGGAGGAAATTTGGAAGAAAAAATATTTTAAAATATAAGGGTTAAGAAGTTACTGGTATTATTTACTGATTCCTTTTCATTTTGTTTAATTTACTTTTTATTTTTTAAGATTGTAATGTAATTACATCATTTTCCCTCTTCCAAACCCTCACATATACGGCAATTTACTCCCTTTCAAATTCATGGCCTCTGTATTCATTAATTGTTGTTATATGCATATATATGTGTATACGACAAATAAATCAACAGTCAGTGTCTGTGCAACCAAATTAATGTAATATCAAAACTTTTCCTATGTTATAAGGATGAACACAGGACAAATCACTAAAATGGAAACACAGCCATGAAGCAAGTAGATTTCTAATTGCTATTAGTAAATCATTGAAACTGTTAAGTGTTTACTAAGTTAAAATGTAATAAAAATTAAATATTGGTGGTGTAAAATATTATTCATATCATTGAACCATTTGCTTCTAAATGATATTGATGAAGATAATAGAGTGCTGAGCTAAGATTAGTGGCAAAGAATTGTGTCTTACAGAATTATCTCAGAATAGAAACATTTTTGGGAAGGTTGGAAATGATGCTTTGAATATTTATAATAGCTTAAGGAAAGTCCAAGGTAAACATCATGCTTTGAGACTAAAGAAAAGAAAATGAAAGAGAAAGTGTATTTGCTGGAATAGCAAATGAAGGCAATCCCTATGGGTGTTTGAGAGGGTTAGTATAAATAGGGCAGAAACATTTTTTTAAAATTAAGTTTTCACTTATATTGCTGATGAGAAAGGTGAGCATAGATTAAAGTTAATAGGAATTCATTTAGATGAGAAGATTTATTCATAAAACAGGTTAGATTGAAAAAGAAGAGGGTTTCTTTTTTAGATCAATTCAATTGGAGATGATTTATAGAGTTTTGAATTCAGCTTTTCCTAATTATTGAAATTAATATGATTTCAATCTTTCCTAGTGCCTGAAATGTGAATGTGTGTGTGGGGGGGGTTGTTTATTTAGCTTTATTTCATTTTGTTTTTTTTGAGATCAGAGAGCTTGAACTCAAATAAATTACTACTAGTAGAATTGCATTGGAGCATAACTAGATAAATAATAAGAGCAAAGACAGATGTAAAAAAATCATGATCTATCTTTGACAAGGCTTAGAGGCTAAATCACAACGAAGTAGGCCAAAGTAGTCTATTGACAAGGAATTTAAAGGATTTAGACAAATTAGAGTAATTGAGCAGAATTCATGACTACAGTCAGAAAGGCAGAGAGGAGAAATGAGGCATTATAATACAATGGATCAAGGAGAAATGTAATAGTTTTTTTAAAGAAGCAAACCAATTTGGAATCCTGAATGTTAATTTCTGAAGGATATGTTAATAGGAAAAGCTTTAGTTTCTTAACAGAGCAGTTATTTTCTGCTTATCTCACACTAGTCTGAATCAGAGTCTAGGGAGAAAGGTTTTTCCCTTTCTAATGCTGCATCCTTTTCCTCTCCTGCTTCTCAGCAGTAAAATGAAAGAAGACAGCAAGCCAGAAATGGTGTTTGTTACCAGAAATGCAGGCACACGCGCACCTGTTAGCATTCCAGAGCTCATTTCAATGGCTCTGAGTTAACTGGCTGGTAAGCTGTGAAATGTTTTCTCCATATATGTAAAGGAGACAGGTTTAGTGGATATATAGCTGGGCCCTTTCAAGGAAATGATTATACAACAACTATGGGTGGAAGCTTAATTAGAAAGCAAATTAAGTATCAGAGAGGTTAGGAAATAAAATAAGTTGTTCAAGGGTTGGCAGAAAAAGTCACAGGTCTACAGAACAACACAGTTGGGAAAGAAAACTTAACCCACATTTCTATTTGAATTTAATTAAAGTTGAATAGATCACTAAAGTGAGATCCAAAGGATGAATATATTCCACATACTAGATAAAGGACCCAATTTTCTTAGGATAAAAGCTTTTGGCCAAATATATTTTTTTTTGTAGTGACATACTTAAATTTTAAAGCAATCAGAGTCACATTATAATGTTATTATTCATCTTTATGTGTGTCACTAGAAAACATGCACACACTGACATGCATACATTCTCTCTCACACACATGTGCATATATAAGCACACAGACTATATATACATATATATTGCTTTATTTGAGTAATTTTCTCCAAATGCTTACTATATGTCAAGCAAAGAACAAAGTAGTCTACAGAGATAATAATCGTGAGGTTCTTGCTGACAAGAATTTAAACTCTATTGTGGTGTCATTTTGGAAACAAAAAGGATACAGGAAGGTGATTCATTACATGCTATGAATAAAGTGCATTGGCCAGTCTGGGAAGGAGCATTTGAACTAACCAGTGGCAATGTGTGGCAGTAAAAGCAATGAGTTTTCAAGTTAGGCAAAACAAGAAATAATTCTTCTCTTTGCTTCACATGTGCCTGTCTTATCTTAGGTGAAGAACTTTAGGTCTCCTGGCTTTTGTTCCTCATCTGTAGGTGAAAAAAACAAACAAACAAAAGATTAGACCGATGGTATGAGTAGGTTTAGTTAATCAGCTTATTTGAAAATAACAGATAAAATTTTAACAGCTCAACCTAGGGGAAGTCTATCAACTTAAAAAGTTGGTAGAGCTAACTTTTAAGCATGCATTTATGTTCTGAACATTTCTTAAATGTATATAGTGAATTTTGATAATATTCACCCTCCTCTCCCCCATCATACACCTCTTTCCACATTCCCAGCTTGCTGTCCTCATTTTATATATTTATGTATCTCACTGATTATTATACTGCCCACCTGTACATGGGTGTGTAGAAAATACTAAATACGAGTCTTTTCTATCTAATACTATAAAAGTTGTATTTAGGATAAGAGTTAAAATCTGATTATTTCTCTCACCTTGTAGGACGTTTATGCAAATTTTTTAAACCTCCTCTCCCAGTAAAATGTTTATTTACACAAATGCCCACTGCTCTATTCTAGAATTTGATGGGCTGGAGCATCCTTCATTTCCCATGTGCTAAGGTCTTTTCAGACTAGCTAGTTGAAAAAGATTTTGAGGTTGGACCCCAGTCAATGCAGAACGATACAGTCACCACATGAATGAAAATAAAAGCCAAATACACTTTGACAGATTGCCTTGATTGTTAAAAACAAAATTCTTATGAGATTACAACTGACCTTAATCATTTATTATTGGTCAGCCACAACTCAGAGAGGAATGTTTACTGAGGCAGCTTGTCTCCCAAGATAATATGTCTTACTTGAGCAAACAATTCCTGGAAGAAAGGACCACAGACCCACACATAGCCCCCAACTGCATTAACTTTTGCATTCCCAAGCCCTCACACACTCTCATAAGTGGTCCCAGCCAGCTTTTTCCCCTTATAAAACTTTCATTCCCAAGGGAGAGTATCTGTTTGAAATAAACTGTCTCAGGTGTTGAGGTCAGACTCTAGTCTCTGTATTCTGTCTCTTTACTCTGCACTCTGAGATCTAACATACTGCCAGCACACATATTTCCTAAGCACACACTATTGATCAAGAGTAAATTATGTATTGTCCAGACACTTCATTTGAAATGGTGATCTTTCTCTCCCTCTCCCTCTCCCTCTCCCTCTCTCTCTCTCTCTCCCTCTCCCTCTCCCTCTCCCTCTCCCTCTCCCTCTCCCTCTCCCTCTCTCTCTCTCTCTCTCTCTCTCTCTCTCTCTCTCTCTCTCTTCCCCAATTATATTTCTGACAAACATAATGCTGTCCATCTGAATCTTGGGCAACTTATTAGGGGATACAATCCTCAAGTAAACTGACTCTTTCCCCAGCTGAAGCCATTAAGTGCCGACAGTCGTCAACTAGGGGTGGAGCTTCATGAACTCTTCTCTTCTCACCCACTTTTCCATGCTGGAATAATGATTGACTTGCTCTTGAGCACAAAAGCACAGCTGCTGTGAGTTCGTGGGTACAGTAGTCCTATCATATCCAGAGGACACTATTTTACAGCACTCTTCCTTATTGCCCATATCATTCAATCTTTTGTTCCTTCTTTCATGATGTTCCCCCTTGAGGAGAGGGATTGTGACATGTAGTTGGAGTTTTCTCCAGTCCCACCCAGGCCCCCAGCCGCTCAGACCCAAGTAAATACACAAAGACTTATATAACTTATAAACTATTTGGCTGTGACAGGCTCCTTGCTATCGAGTTCTTATATTTTAAATTTACCCATTTCTATAAATCTATAAGTTGCCATGTGGCTTGTGGCTTCTCAGTACTTTCACATCATGCTTCCTCTATCTCTGGCTGCTGACTCCTGACCCAGCCTTCCTGTTCCCAGAATTCTCCTCTATGCTTATTTATCCCGCCTATACTATACTTCCTGCTGGCTACTGGCCAATCAGCATTTTATTTATCAATCAGTCAGAGCAACACATTCACAGCATACAGAAAGACATTCCCAGCAGTCACACTGATATTTTATTAAGGTTGAACACTCTATAATTGATTATTATCTGCAATATTACCAGTTGAGTCTCTGTGTTAACTGACATTTACTGCAAAATGAAGCTTCTCTGGTAAAGTTTGAGAGATATACTAATCTGTGGGTATAAAGGTAAATATTTATAAATAAGTTTGGTACTATGTCAATTTAGCAAAATAATAGCAGTAGGTTCGCACTTAGGGCCTATTTCCACCACATCCATGTGTTCTTGGCTAGGTTTATATATCAAGCATGAGTTCCATCCTGTGGGGCAGTCCTTACAGCCAGTCAGAAAGCTGTTGGTGCCATGATGACCTTTTCCCACTAGTGCACTACCCATCATATCTTGCCCAGTGTTATCCTAGCTTGTGGAGTTTACAGCTTGATAAAACTGTTGATGACTCTTCTTTTCCAACAGGCTCCACCTTCTAAAAATAGAGTTCTCCCAGGTAATGGAGTGGAGATCAGTTAATCAAGCAAGAAAAAAAATGTCTTGTAAGAGAAAACATTGTGGAATTGTACGGCAAAGTAATCATGCCATCAAGTAATTAATAAGTAAGAATACAAAATATAATAGAAAAATCCATAGATATGCAGCTAGGCACATACACAGTGTCCATTTAGTAAAAAATACATATGCCAAATAATGATCCATGGCCACTGGAAGAATTTTATCTGCTTGAGGAATCTGGTTATAAAGCAACATTTAAATGATCAATTTTGAAGTAATAATACTTCAAATATGAGGAGAAAGTTGGAAAAAGGATTATCATGTTAGTGTAAAAGAAAGAAAAATTCTCACATAAACGAGAGACAAAAAAATAGAGAGTAGGTGCTACTCATCACCACACACAGGTCCCTTCTTCACCACATTGAACCTCTCTAGCCTAGCCAGACCTATCACATCCTCCTCCAGGAACTAGCCTGGTGACTCTCCCTGATCTCCCAATCCAGACATTTCCCCAGACTGCCAGATCTAGCCCAGGTCCCATACCCAGTACCTTAGCCTAGTATGGTCACATCTGGCTGTGCCACAATTAACCTCTTGGCTTCCTCCAAGAATGTTGCTACATATCCTCCAACCTACATGACCCTCCAACACTACATCAACATTCTCCACTCAACCATATCTTCCCCCACACTGCAGGCTTGAACCAAGAGGCATACTCTGTACAACAGCTTCTTGACCTCTATTCACATGACTTCATTCCACCCAAATGATTTCCAACATCTAGGCCCAAACTGCCTACATATTCTCCCTTCTGCCCCAACCTAAACTATCTATATAAGACTTAGAACTAACAAAAGAAATCTATATGCTCCAAGTTTATCAAAACTATACAAACAATATCAAATATCAACCCAGGATCTTTTCTCTAAAAACTGAGAGTCCTATAGAAACGTTCCAGTGAGAATTTCATAATGAATCCCTGGACACAGAATTTAAAAGAACAATAAAAACTTCATCAAAAAATAATTCAAAGAGTTTAAGGAAGATACAGAGGGAAAAAAAACACAATGAAATTAAGGAGAAAGAACTTAAGGAGAATGGACAGCAAGGAAACAAATACAAGGCGATGGAGACAATCCTGGGAGTGAGAATGGAAATCAATGGGAGATAGAAACAGTGAGGAGGACTCAAAATGAATGAAGATGGAGCTGAAACACCCCAATAGTCCAACTAGAAAAGAAGGGAAGGTATATAGATAGAATGAGTCAAGTCAAACATAGAATACCAGGACTCAATGATAACATAGTGGATTTGGACTTGGACCAAATAGGAAAGGAATATAAGCAAACAAACAAGCAAGCAAACAAACAAACAAACAAATAAATAAAACAACCAACCAACCAACAAACAAACCAAACAGAAATAGAGGATTTGGACCAAATAGGAAAGGAATATGGATAGATAGATAGATGATTGATAGATAGATAGATAGATAGATAGATAGATAGATAGATAGATAGATGATAGATAGATGGATAGATAGATAGATAGATAGATAGATAGATACACCAAACAAACAGAAAAGCAGCATGCAGGAAATGTTGTACGATTAAGAAAACCAACCTTTCTAATTTGGACACACTTGAGGGGGAAGAATCCCAAGTCAACAGCATAGATCAGATCTTCAACAAGATCTGCTCCAGCAAGGAAAAGCTTCCCCACACTAAGAAATGATGTAGTCATACATATACAAGAAACACACAGAATGGTAGAGAAGACCAGAAAGGAAAACCCACATGTCAAATCATAGTTAAAACACTAAGTATACATAACAGAGAAAAGGTATTGAAAGCTGCAAGAGAAAAAACAGGAGTCACATATACAGAAAAACCTGTTAGAATATCAGCTGATTTTTAATGGAAACTTGGAAATCTAGAGAAGCTTGGAACAATGAATACCAAGTTCTGAAAGAGTATTATGGGCAGCTGTATCTAACAGACCCAGTAAAAATATTTACCATATTTGAAAGGAAAGAAAAAAAAAAATATATATATATATATATATATATATATATATATATATATATATATATATACATACACACACACACAGATTTTTAAAGCTGTTCACATTGTGGCAAGTTTTTTTTCCTCTTCAAATATGGCAAATATATATATTTTGTCATATATATGTATATACATACATACACACACATATATATGTACACACACACACACACACACACACACACACACACACACAAAATAAACCAACCTGCTGGGAGTGGTGGAGCACACCTTTAATCCTAGCACTTGGGAGGCAGAGGTAGGTGGATTTCTGAGTTCCAGGTCATTCTGTTCTACAGTGTGAGTTCCAGGGCAGCCAGGACTACACAGAGAAAACCTGGCTCAGAAAACAAAAACGAAATCAAACAAAAATCTAAAGAAAACACATAAAGTATTATTGCAGGCTGAAGAGAGGTGTGCATACCAGAGAGACTAAAAGGAAATATGAAGCTATATTTAAAACACAGAAAACCATGAGAACATAAATAACACCAAAAATCAGCAACACAATTACCACCCATATTTCAATAATAAATTTAATTATCAATGACCTACATCCTCAAGTCAAAAGAGACTATTGAATGAATCAAGAATATTCTTGAGCCAGGTGGTGTTAGTGGTGCAAGCCTTTAACATCAGCACTCGGGAGGCAGAGTCTGGCACATCTCTGTAAGTTTGAAGCAAGACTGGTCTACAGAGGCACCAAAACTACACAGAGAAACCCTGTGTCAGGAAAAAAAAATATTCTTGATATATATATCTGTTGTCTATAAGAAACAAATCTCAACTTTAAAGATAGTCACCACCTTAAGAGTTAAAAGGATGAAAAAAAGTGTTGTTTATACTGTGAAATATTACTTTAATTGTGCAAAGGTGTGTTAGTTTTGTTTACGCTGTGTTTGTTTACTTATGTAAAGATGTGTTGCATTTGTTTCACCTTGCCTGCCTAAGGCACCTGGTTGGTCTGATAAAGAGCTGAATGTCCAATATCTAGGCAGGAGAAAGGATAAGGGAGGCTGGCAGGGAGAGAGAACAAATAGGAGGAGAGACCTAAGCTCAAGAGAGAAAGATTAGGAAAAATGAGAGAAGAAGGAGGAGAGGAGGATGAAGGAGACACCTGGGGCCAGAAGCCACTCAGACACCAGACAGACTGACATAGAGAAGCAGCGAAAGTAATATTCTGCAGCATAGACAAATGTAACACATCTTTGATCAGTTAAAATAATAATCTACAACACAAAAGTACTCCAGTCAAATGGGACCTGAAGGTGAACAGACTTCGTTATTCTAACATTGGACAAAACAGAATTTAAATTAAAGCTATCAGAAGAGATAAAGAGTGGCCCTTCCTTCTTATTGAGGGATTAGTTAATCCCAAAGGCATTGCTATCATAAACTCATAAGTATCAAAACCTGGGGCACTTAATTTCATAAAAATATTTTACTGGATTTTAAGACAGAGAGATGAACACCAATCCATTTATAGTAGATGATTTCAAGATCCCACTTTCTCCAATAGAAAGGTCACATGTAAATAATTAACAGAGAAACATCAGACTTCATTGACATCATATATCTAAAACATTTAACAGATACCTACAGAATATTTCACCAAAACAGCAAATGGACATTATACTCAAAAGCTCATGGGAGCTTTTCAAGAATAGACCACATCCTGAGATAATAACCAACATTTTACAAATTTGAAAATGGTGAAATAACCCCTTTGCATGCTATCAGGTCACACTGCAATAAAACATCAAGTTGACAGAAAAAAAAAAACTCTAGTAAATACACAAACTTATGGAGATCAAATAAAGTACTACTGAATGTGTCAATAAATAAATAAATAAATTTCTTCAAGTTAATTGAAAATGAAAACACAATATAACTTCTTGGACACAGTGGACACAGTTCTTCAAGGGAAATTTACAGCTTTGCATGCCAACATTAAAAAATCAGAAAAAAAAAACACCCCATAAATAAATGACAGTGATGCAACTCGAAAGGATGGAAAAACAAAGTAACTAAAAGAGAAATAAAAATCAGAGCAGAGATCAGTGAAACATCTGTGATCTTCAAACAGGCCTTGCTGGTAGAAATGCCACATTGCTTAGTCCTTAGAACTTCGGTGTGTCATGGCTTTCCAAATAGGAAGATATTTAGACACATTTCCATTGTTTTACTTGATAATGAGTTGTGTAATAAAAACACACAAAGGAATTTACTGTGAAAGTTTTTCAGTCACTGTTAAGACAAAACAAGGAGGCAGAAAGATGACCAGTGGGTAAGTGTGCAAGCTGCACACACATATGGACTGAGTTTGGTTTCAGAAAGCAGAAACCATGTTAAACAAGCCAACAAATGCTAGAATGTAGCCGCGCCTGTGCCTGCAACCTCTTCACTTTGATGTGTGGACACAGAAAGATCATGGAGCCTCGCTAACTGCCAGAATAGCTCCAGGTTCAGTAGGACTCTGTCTTAAAGGGATAAGGTGGGAAGTGATGGAATAGGACACCCAATGTCCTCACCTAGCCTTCATGCATGTACGCTGGTGCCTACACACACGTGGACATACACTGTGCACAGGCACATACACACACATGCACAAAGAGACAAAATATGTGGTAGCAGTGCATATGTGTGCACTCCTAAATAGATATTTAACTCTTGAATGAACAGACTATGCTTAGAATTTAGTACAGTGTTTCTCTTTCTCTCCCTGTTTCTACTCCTTTATTATTCAACAACACATTCATAGCTGGTACACATTTATAAATGTATGATATATGTTTACTATCTAGTAGTAACAACCAATTTCAAATTATCTGCAATGAGCATTCCAGATAATCACACATTCTGTTTCATATTTGGGCTTGGTCCTTAAGTGACTAGCCATGTTTATTCTCTCCTAAATAATATTCAAATGATTCTTTAGCTAAATAAAATATTTATTCCAACAAAAATGCCTCAGCTCCATTGTTTTTGCTTAACAGTAAACTCTTAGATAATTTAAAAGCAATATTTTACTTGCTTTGCATGATTGCATGCATTTAAACTACATTGTAACAGCTTTATGCTCTAAAATATAATTATACAATTGTAAAATAATTACTTGCAACAAACTCAACAACTCTAACAGTAAACAAACCAAAATCTATTGTCACTATGAACTATTATGGTTATATGTTGATCATAAAAAAACAGGCTTTTTGATTTGTAGCATTCAATAAAATACATAAAATAAAGTAAACTGTCAACTGACAATACTAAATTAATAGTGACAGTAAAATTTAAGACTAAGGTATAATGATCTCTCACAAGCAAGTAAGGAATGATAATAACACGCTTTGCAAAATGAAATAATCAACTTAAATGTTAAGTATCAAAGGATGAAAAGATTTAACAGGTTTCCACTGAAGTTTTCTAAGTAAAACAGCTATTCATGCGTAAGTATAAGGATAAGTATTTGGGATGTGAGCAATTTAAATAGATGTAAAAATAATATTGCTATATTATCATATTCAAGGCATCTGTAATAACCCTGACTTCCCTTATTACTTACATGAAAACATTCTTTTTGCTGGGTAGTATTTTAATTTCTTTGTTATTTTTATTCCTTACATGAAAACATTTTGAGCTGCTTCCATCAATATTAGTGTGATCATAAGAAAAAAACATCAAGACAGACACAGCCAATGGTCTTCTGACTAGGATTGCAATTGTTAGGAAATAATAGCAAGCATTAGAAGCATGTTGTCATCTTTTAAAAGCCTCTGATTTTTAAAAGAAAACAATTAAGAGTAAGGAAAGGTAGGAGGATGATGTAATTATATATCTCAAATATAAAAGAATTATTTTTAAACAGAATGAAAAGAAATGGGAGAAGATATTTGTCAGCTCTTCATTTGATGAGACTAATATTTGTGCTGACTAGTTTTATGTCAGTGTGGCACAAACTAGAGTCACTTGGAAAGAAGAAGCCTAAGTTGAGAAAATGTCCCCATCAAACTGACTAGTGGACAAGCCTGCACTGCATTTTCTGGATTGATGTGGGAGGGCTCAGCCCATTGTGCCTGGTGCTACTCCTTGGTAGATGGTATTGGGTGGTATAAGAAAATCAGGATGAACAAGCCATGGGAGCAAGCTGCTAAGCAGTACCCCTCTGTGGCATCAGCATCAGTTCCTGCCTCCAGATTCCTGCCTTGCTTGAGTTCCTGCCTTGATTTCTTTTTAGTGATGAAGGGCTGTGATATGGAAGTGTAAGCAAAACAAACCCTCTCCTCCCCAAGTTGCTTGGGGTCATGGTGTTTTATCACATCAGTAGAAACCCTAACTAGGACAATATTCAAACAAATTTAAACACACGCTTCCATGTACATACACACTAAAAGAATAGTTGATCCAACCAGTATGCACCCAATTAATCAAAGAGATATCTCATGGCCAATAGTATAAAGAAAAAGATGTTCACCATCTTTAGTCAGTAGAGAAATGCAAAGCAGATGTACATCAAGATTCTATCTTACCCCAGTCAGGTCTATCAACAAGAAATCAAGCAATAACAAATGTTGATGAGGACTGAGGGTATATGGAGACTTACCTTGTGGGAGAAAAGGCAAATTAGACCAGTTACAATAAAACTCAGTGTAGATATTGCTTAAAAATGTAAACATACAGCTACCATATGACCTGCTGTACCACTCCTGGGTATATAGTATATTCTCAAATGAATCTAATGCTGCATTTCGAATGAGTCTAAGAGCTCACCATTTTAACCATGAGGAAGAGCAAAACAAATCATGCTATTTATAAGAAGATGGATGGAATTAATCCAATGTGTTAGTTAAAATAAATCATATTGTGAAACACAGATATATCACATTTTTATTCATATAAAAAAATCTAGTTTTAAAGTAGGTTAAGTAGGTTAAAACGCATGAAAGTAGATGTGGACTCTGGGGAGGGGAAAAGCACCATGAAGAAGATAGGGAACTTAAGGGTAATATAGAATGCTTGTGAAGATGAGTATAGTGTGTTGATGTAACCAACCGTCTTATTAAATAAGAAACACAGAAACAATGTAAAAGAGAAAGCCCAGAGGTCAGAGCTCAGAGCTAAAATCTCACCCTTCCTCCTGCTGTCCCAGCTTCGCGAAAGAAGAGACCTACTTCCTGTCGGTTTGTTTTTTTATAGTATGTCGTTCTGCCTTCTCATTGGTTGTAAACCCAAACACATGACTGCCTCGTCACTGTCTGAATGTACAGCCCCCTAGGTCTTAAAGGCATATGTCTCCAATGCTGACTGTATCCCTGAACACACAGAGATCTTATGGGATTAAAGGCGTGTACCACCACCGCCACACTCTTGCTATGGCTCTAATAGCTCTGACCCTGAACACACAGATATCTATGGGATTAAAGGCGTGTGCCACCACCGCCACACTCTTGCTATGGCTCTAATAGCTCTGACCCCCGGACAACTTTATTTATTAACATACAATCAAAATAATATTTCAGTACAATTAGATTACCACCACAATAGTGTGTTATGTACATGTCTTAATTTGTCACAAATAAAGATATTTGGGGCTATCTCATTTTCAAATTTAAATTTAGTAATTTTAGAAGGATGTATAACTATTTTCTTTACATTTTTAAATACATTATTAAAATGTATTAATGGAACAAAATGAATTTATTGTGATATGTTAATATCTTCTATTAAACTGCTGATAGCTTTCCCTCTAAAATTACTAAAATTCAAATTTGAAAATGAAATATGCAAAGAAAACTCTTTGTTTGCCATTGAATATTTGTGTCTAAGATAGTTAATAATGTGCATTATTTATTTGGAAAATTCCCAGAAGTTTGATAAAAGATATTACTGTTGGTTTTGAAAAGTTAGACATTCTATAAAGTGTAACAGTTCACTGTAGAATATCACATTTGTAATTTTCTTTTTCTAATATAAATAGTAACATGTAGACAAAGTTTGTATGTAAAGTTCAATTTTCTTAGAAGCAAATTTTATCAGACTTTGAATTTTTTTATTTTTGTTTTGTTTTCTATTCATACCAACTTAACAAAATAACAATTTAAATTTTATTCTCCTATCAGTTGAATATATAATTTTATATTGATATAAATTATTTGATACAGTGAATAAATACTAATGATTTAGCAAATACACGTGTATGTGTACATATTTAATTTTGGCAAATAAAAAACACATAATAATATAATGTCTTTCCATTTTTGCTGTTTAACTGATTCACAAAATTTAGAATTCTTAAATATAACTTTATTGATAGCTAATAAACTGATTGTTTGCTCATTGGCTCCTCTGAGATTTGGTAATTTTCAGTCCTTAAAAGGAGATCAAGTGTGTTCAGGATTATATGACCATAGACTATTTACTGCAGAATAGGTAAATATCAGTAAACTCACTGCATATTTAGATAAAACACATTAAAACTAGAAGCCATTTTAAGAGCATAAACTACAAAATGGAATTAGACAAAATTATACCACTGAATATTAGTTCATAACACATGTACACATTTAATTTCCTAAGAGAGTCCATGTTGAAAGATTGCCTGGCTGTGATCCATATTTAGACTGGCATTCCCATTATCCCAATTAGGAAACTGTCAGCAACTATGCTTCATTCATGGAATGACAGGCACAGTTGAGGTTTGTGCATTTTCTTTCTTAGTTTTTTCCTTGGCTCATCATCTATTGTTTCTAAAATTAAGTTCATGTCCCAAATTCAAAACATTCTTTCATAATTTCAGAGACCAGTAGAAAGCATTATGAACCCAAAGCCTTTATGTAACAGGAAGAGAATATCACCATTACTATCATCACCACCATCATCATCATCATCATCAGCAGCAGCAGCAGCAGCAGCAGTGGCAGCAGCAGCAGCAGCAGTGGCAGCAGCAGCAGCAGCAGCAGTAGCAGCAGCAGTGGCAGCAGCAGTGGCAGCAGCATGGTACGATAGCCCATGCTGTAAAAAATAGCTATTTGCCTCCAATCTCTTCCTTCATACTACCTTTCTGGGCACATATTTTCTTACATCACCAGTTCCTTATTTTCAGAGACAATGCACTTTCACAATAGTTACAACTGTTCTTCATGGAAAGACCTGTTTTCTGTTGGGGAATATTATTTTAAGGTGTGTTACTTTTGTTTAGGTTGCATTTGTTTAACTCTATGAAGCTGTGTTACTTTGCCTGTCTAAAACAACTGATGGTCTAATAAAGAGCTGATCAGCCAATTACAAGGTAAGAAAAAGGATAGGTGGACTGGCAGGCAGAGAGGAGAAATCTGGGATGAGGAAAAGAAGGAGTGAGAGAAGGAGGAGGACTCGAGGGGCCAGCCACCCAGCTACACAGCCAGGCACGGAGGACAAGTGAAAGTAAGATGTACAGAAGTAAGAAAAGAAAAATTCCCTGAGGCAAAAGGTAGATGGGATAATTTAAGAAAAGCTGGCTAGAAATAAACCAAGCTAAGGCCAGGCATTTATAATTAAGAATAAGCCTCCGTGTGTGATTTATTTGGGAGCTGGATGGTGGGCCCCCAAAAGAACAAAGAGTCAAAAGAGTAAGGAGCAAAAACCAACAACTACAATTTTCTATGCTTCTGCTACCTCATTCCTGAAGGAGAAAATTATATCACTATGATGAATTCTGCCTTATCAATGAATGTGAATTATCTTGCATGGATTATTAATTCAAAGTAATAAATATTACCATACTGTGTTAATCCTTATCATATATCTTTCTCTGCCACAGGGGAATTTCTTCCAAACCTTATCAGAAATTGAGTCCAGTGCATTCATCTTCATGACACCCTCAGTCCCTTTCAATTATTAGCATTTGTGCTTTATTTCAATGTATCTTCCCTGGTCGATTGTAATAAGTCTTGTAACATGTCTTGCTCTTATCCATATCTGTGTTCTCCAGTGTTTTGTGTAGTCCCTAAACAGCTTAGGTGCTTGAGATGAGGCTGCCAAGTTTTTAGTCTACTTCTATATTAGCTTTTATTTTGATTTTTGAAGCAATATAGCCAAGTGTGTATTAACAGAATTACTTCTTTTGTAGTGACTAAAATTAGAGATAAAACCTTTTTAGAACAATTTATAAACTATAGAACATACCCAGCTTGAATGTACAGTCCAATTTATAAACTATATAACACACACAGCTTGAATGTACAGTTTAGGTAGGCTACGACAAGGTATTTATGACTATGAAGCCAAACCACAGTGAGACACAGAATAGTTTTATCAGCCTGAATAAACTCCTGCTTATATACTTAACTCTTGGAAACCCTGGTGGATGTTTCTATGTCATTGGACTGAGTATGAAAATACAAAATACATAGTATTTTCATGGCCTCAAACAGAAAGCAGAAAATTAGACAGGTGAACAAGCACTGGACCTAGTATTGTTCTAAAATGTGGAGATATCAGGGTTTCTACAATTTAAGGTTATTGAAATTTTTCCAAAAATTGAATATATAGTGTAATATAATGCATGCCACACCAAATT
Source organism: Peromyscus leucopus (assembly GCF_004664715.2). NCBI lineage: Eukaryota > Metazoa > Chordata > Mammalia > Rodentia > Cricetidae > Peromyscus > Peromyscus leucopus. The sequence goes on from NC_051074.1 coordinate 11,517,576, forward strand.
ACAAATCAATCAGATTTTATTTCTGCATGCAAAAGTAATTATATTGGAAATTAAAAATGTATTTATAATTCAAGGGACAAAGAAGCTCTTGTAATAAATAACAATGTCATATTTGGTATTGAATTATTTAGAGAGCTTATATTTATCACTATTATTTTGTGTAATAGATAAATGTCAAATGCTTTATTACAAAGAAATGATAATTTTTGTTTGATGGTTGATTTGTTAATTAGCTGTATTTAGTTAGCTATTACACAGGGAAATATACAAAACTCTTGTATGGTTTCTATACACATAATTATTCATATATATATATATACACACCCACATATTTATCTTTATGGAACTGAAATCTTTTAAAATGTATTACACATAAAAATATTTTTGATTTTCGTGCCCCAGACTTCCCTTCTGGTCCAGAGGTGAGTACCCGGGTCCAACCCGGACCCAATCCCTGGGTACCAGCCACTCCGGAAAGACCTGCCCAACTTGGCACCAGGTTCTGGCTACCGGGCAGCTCCCCTTCTAGCCCCACCGGGAAGGATCCCCTTTTCCAAGCCCCCCCCCCCCCCCCCCCCGGCAGCCCCTGCAATCTCCGTGCCCTGCCCCACGCCCATCTGCCCGCGACTCCAGCCACTTCCTGAGACTTAGCGACCGGCCCCCAGCTCCCAGCCTGCCCCAGACTTCCCTTGTGGTCCAGAGGTGAGTACCCGGATCCAACCCGGACCCAATCCCTGGACACCAGCCACCCCGGGAAGACCTGCCCAACTTGGCACCAGGTTCTGGCCACCGGACAGCTCCCCTTCTAGCCCCATCGGGAGGGATCCCCTTTTCCAAGCCCCCTGGCAGCCCCTGCAATCTCCGCGCCCTGCCCCTACGCCCATCTGCCCGCGACTCCAGCCACTTCCTGAGACTTAGAGACCGGCCCCCAGCTCCCAGCCTGCCCCAGACTTCCCTTCTGGTCCAGAGGTGAGTACCCGGATCCAACCCGGTCCCCATCCCTGGACACCTGCCACTCCGGGAAGACCTGCCCAACTTGGCACCAGGTTCTGGCCACCGAACAGCTCCCCTTCTAGCCCCACCGGGAGGGATACCCTTTTCCAAGCCCCCCGGCAGCCCCTGCAATCTCCGCGCCCCGCCCCCACGCCCATCTGCCCGAGACTCCAGCCACTTCCTGAGACTTAGAGACCAGCCCCCAGCTCCCAGCCTGCCCCGACTTCCCTTCTGGTCCAGAGGTGAGTACCCGGGTCCAACCCGGACCCAATCCCTGGGTACCAGCCACTCCGGAAAGACCTGCCCAACTTGGCACCAGGTTCTGGCTACCGGGCAGCTCCCCTTCTAGCCCCACCGGGAAGGATCCCCTTTTCCAAGCCCCCCGGCAGCCCCTGCAATCTCCGCGCCCTGCCCCCACGCCCATCTGCCCGCGACTCCAGCCACTTCCTGAGACTTAGCGACCGGCCCCCAGCTCCCAGCCTGCCCCAGACTTCCCTTCTGGTCCAGAGGTGAGTACCCGGATCCAACCCGGACCCAATCCCTGGACACCAGCCACTCCGGGAAGACCTGCCCAACTTGGCACCAGGTTCTGGCCACCGGACAGCTCCCCTTCTAGCCCCATCGGGAGGGATCCCCTTTTCCAAGCCCCCCGGCAGCCCCTGCAATCTCCGCGCCCTGCCCCCACGCCCATCTGCCCGACGACTCCAGCCACTTCCTGAGACTTAGAGACCGGCCCCCAGCTCCCAGCCTGCCCCAGACTTCCCTTCTGGTCCAGAGGTGAGTACCCGGATCCAACCCGGACCCAATCCCTGGACACCAGCCACTCCGGGAAGACCTGCCCAACTTGGCACCAGGTTCTGGCTACCGGACAGCTCCCCTTCTAGCCCCATCGGGAGGGATCCCCTTTTCCAAGCCCCCCGGCAGCCCCTGCAATCTCCGCGCCCTGCCCCCACGCCCATCTGCCCGCGACTCCAGCCACTTCCTGAGACTTAGAGACCGGCCCCCAGCTCCCAGCCTGCCCCAGACTTCCCTTCTGGTCCAGAGGTGAGTACCCGGATCCAACCCGGACCCAATCCCTGGACACCAGCCACTCCGGGAAGACCTGCCCAACTTGGCACCAGGTTCTGGCCACCGGACAGCTCCCCTTCTAGCCCCATCGGGAGGGATCCCCTTTTCCAAGCCCCCCGGCAGCCCCTGCAATCTCCGCGCCCTGCCCCCACGCCCATCTGCCCGCGACTCCAGCCACTTCCTGAGACTTAGAGACCGGCCCCCAGCTCCCAGCCTGCTCCGATTGCCATTCTGGACCAGAGCCCGCCCCGGACTTCCCTTCTGGACCAGAGAGTTGGACAAGAGAACTCCCTTTTGGACAAAAGAGAGAGTCTTCCTGAATCTGTCAGCTCTTTCTGAAACAAGTACACTGATAAGACGAAGAAAGAACCACAAGGAGATGGGCAGACGTCAAGGCAGAAGTACATACAGCAAAATGAAGAGCAATACAGCATCACCAGAACCTAGCCCGCCTCCAACATCTAGACCTGAACACCAAAAATTGGAAGAAGCAGAAGAAAGTAGCCTTATGAGTAACTTCATGAAGAAGGTAGAGGCTTGTGTAGAGGAAAAGACAAGGAAATTGGAAGAACGCTATAAACAACTAGAGGAAAGAGCAAACAAATTAGAAGAAAACAATAAAGCCCTCCAAGAAAAAAATAAATTCCTGGAAGAAAACATTAAAGTCCTGGAAGAAAACATTAAAGTCCTGGAAGAAAACAATAAAACACTGAAAGAAAATCATGAAAAAGCAATGAAACAAACAAAGGAAACAGGCCAAGAACTGAAAAAGGAAATTGAAAAAATAAAGAAGACACAAACAGAGGGAATGCTGGAAATAGAAACCCTGAGTAAAAGATCAGGAACTTCGGATGCAAGTATAACCAACAGAATGCAAGAGGTGGAAGAGAGGATTTCTGGCATTGAAGATACAGTAGAAGAAATAGTTTCATCAGTCGAAGGAAACACTAAAGCCAACAAAGTCATGAACCAAAATGTCCAAGAAATCTGGGACACCATGAAAAGACCAAACCTACGAATTATAGGGATAGAAGAAGGTGAAGAATACCAACTCAAAGGCACAGAAAATATATTCAACAAAATTATAGAAGAAAACTTTCCCAACTTAAAGAAGGAAATGCCTATGAAGATACAAGAAGCCTATAGAACACCAAACAGACTAGACCCCCAAAAAAAGTCCCCTCGACACATAATAATTAAACAACTAAATGTACAGAATAAAGAAAGAATATTAAGAGCAGCCAAGGAAAAAGGCCAAGTGACCTATAAAGGTAAACCCATCAGAATAACACCCGATTTCTCAATGGAGACTTTGAAAGCCAGAAGGACCTGGACAGATGTAATGCAGACACTAAGAAACCATGGATGTCAGCCCAGACTAATATACCCAGCAAAACTTTCAATCATCATAGACGGAAGGAACAAGACATTCGAAGACAAAGCCAGATTTAAACAATACCTATCCACAAACCCAGCCCTACAGAAAGCACTAGAAGGAAAATTCCAACCTAAGGAAGTCAGATACACACTTGAAAACACAGGCAATAGATAAAGCCACAACAGTAAACCCCAAAGAAGGGAAGTACACACACACTACCACCAAAAATGACAGGGATGAACAATCACTGGTCGTTAATATCCCTTAATATCAACGGACTTAATTCACCTATAAAAAGACATAGACTTACAGAATGGATACGAAAGCAGAACCCAACTTTCTGCTGCATACAAGAAACACATCTCAAATTCAAAGACAGACACTACCTAAGAATAAAAGGCTGGGAAAAGACTTTCCAATCAAATGGTCTTAAGAAACAAGCAGGGGTAGCCATACTGATATCCAACAAAATAGACTTCAAACTAAAATCAATCAAAAGAGATAAAGAAGGACATTACATATTCATCACAGGAAAGATCCACCAAGATGAAGTTTCAATTCTGAACATTTATGCCCCAAACACAAGGGCACCCACATATGTAAAAGAAACATTACTAAAGCTTAAACCACATATAAAACCCCACACATTAATAGTGGGAGATCTCAACACCCCACTTTCACCACTGGACAGATCTCCCAAATCGAAACTTAACAGAGAAATAAAGGACTTAACTGATATCATGACCCAATTGGACCTAATAGATATCTACAGAACATTCCATCCTAACAAGAAAGAATATACATTCTTCTCAGCACCCCATGGAACTTTCTCTAAAATTGACCACATACTTGGCCACAAAGCATATCTCAACAGATACAAAACAATTAGAATAACCTCCTGTGTTCTATCAGACCACCATGGGTTAAAGTTAGATCTCAACAACAACAAAAACTACAGAAAACCTACTTTCTCATGGAAACTGAATAATGCTCAACTAAATCACCAATGGGTTAAGGAAGAAATAAAGAAAGAAATTAAAGACTTCCTAGAGATCAATGAAAATGAAGACACCACATACCCAAACTTATGGGACACAATGAAAGCAGTGCTAAGAGGGAAATTCATAGCACTAAATGCACACATAAAGAAGTTGGAGAAATCTCACACTAGTGACTTAACAGCACACCTGAAAGCTCTAGAACAAGAAGAAGCAAAGTCTCCCAGGAAGAATAGACGCCAGGAAATTATCAAAGTGAGAGGGGAAATTAATAAATTAGAAACTAAGAGAATAATACAAAAAATTAATGAAACAAAGAGTTGGTTCTTTGAGAAAATCAACAAGATAGACAAGCCCTTATCCAAACTAACCAAAAGACAGAGAGAGAGAATCCAAATCAACAAAATCAGAAATGAAAAGGGGACATAACAACAGACATTGAGGAAATCCAGAGAATTATAAGGTCATATTTCAAAAACCTCTACTCCACAAAACTGGAAAACCTAAAAGAAATGGACATTTTTCTGGATAAGTACCACATACCTAAGTTAAATCAAGACCAGATAAACTATTTAAATAGCCCAATAACCCCTAAGGAAATAGAAACAGTCATTAAAAGTCTCCCAACCAAAAAAAGCCCAGGACCAGATGGTTTCAGCGCAGAATTCTACCAGATCTTCAAAGAAGAGTTAATACCAATACTCTCTAAATTGTTCCACATAATAGAAACAGAAGGAACATTACCAAACTCCTTTTATGAGGCTACAATTACCCTGATTCCTAAACCAAACAAGGATACAACAAAGAAAGAGAACTACAGACCGATCTCCCTCATGAACATTGATGCAAAAATACTCAATAAAATATTGGCAAACAGACTCCAAGAACACATCAGAACAATTATCCACCATGATCAAGTAGGCTTCATCCCAGGGATGCAAGGGTGGTTCAACATACGAAAGTCCATCAACGTAATACACCATATAAACAAACTCAAAGAAAAAAACCACATGATCATCTCACTAGATGCAGAAAAGGCATTTGACAAAATCCAGCACCCCTTCATGATAAAAGTCTTGGAGCGATCAGGAATACGGGGAACATACCTAAACATAATAAAGGCAATATATAGCAAACCAACAGCCAACATCAAATTAAATGGAGAGAAACTCAAAGCAATTCCACTAAAATCAGGAACGAGGCAAGGCTGTCCACTCTCCCCATACTTATTCAATATAGTACTTGAAGTTCTAGCCAGAGCAATAAGACAACATAAGGAGATTAAGGGGATACAAATTGGAAAGGAAGAAGTCAAGCTTTCCCTATTTGCAGATGACATGATAGTATACTTGAGTGACCCCAAAGATTCCACCCAGGAATTGATAAAGCTTATAAACACCTTCAGCAACGTAGCAGGATACAAGATCAACTCAAAAAAATCAGTAGCCTTCCTATATACAATGGACAAAGAAGATGAGAAGGCAATTAGAGATACATCACCCTTTACAATAGCCAAAAATGACATAAAATACCTTGGGGTAACACTAACCAAGCAAGTGAAGGACCTATATGACAAGAACTTTAAGTCCCTGAAAAAAGAAATTGAAGAAGATGTCAGAAAATGGAAAGATCTCCCATGCTCATGGATAGGCAGGGTTAACATAGTAAAAATGGCAATCTTACCAAAAGCAATATACAGATTCAATGCAATCCCCATCAAAATACCAACACAATTCTTCACAGACCTGGAAAGAATAATACTCAACTTCATATGGAAAAACAAAAAACCCAGAATAGCTAAAAGAAACCTGTACAATAAAACAACTTCTGGAGGCATCACAATCCCTAACTTCAAGCTCTACTATAGAGCTACAGTAATAAAAACAGCTTGGTATTGGCATAAAAACCGACATGTGGACCAATGGAATCGAATTGAAGACCCTGACATTAACCCACACACCTATGGACATATAATTTTTGACAAAGAAGCCAAAAGTGTACAATGGAAAAAAGAAAGCATCTTCAACAAATGGTGCTGGCATAACTGGATATCAACGTGTAGAAGGCTGCAAATAGATCCATATCTGTCACCGTGCACAAAACTTAAGTCCAAGTGGATCAAAGACCTCAACATAAATCCAGCTACTCTAAACCTGCTAGAAGAGAAAGTAGGAAGTAATCTTGAACGCATTGGCATAGGAGATCACTTCCTAAATATAACACCAGTAGCGCAGACACTGAGACAAACAATCAATCAATGGGACCTCCTGAAACTGAGAAGCTTTTGTAGAGCAAAGGATACGGTCAACAAGGCAAAGCGACAGCCTACTGAATGGGAAAAGATCTTCACCAACCCCACAGGTGACAGAGGACTGATATCCAGAATATATAAGGAACTCAAGAAATTAGACATCAAAACGACCAACAGTCCAATTGAGAAATGGGCTTTAGAATTAAACAGAGAATTCTCAACAGAGGAAACCCAAATGGCTGAAAGACATTTAAGGAACTGCTCAACATCCCTAATCATCAGGGAAATGCAAATCAAAACAACTCTGAGATACCACCTTACGCCTGTCAGAATGGCTAAGATCAAAAACACTGAAGACACTTTATGCTGGAGAGGTTGTGGAGCTAGAGGAACTCTCCTCCACTGCTGGTGGGAATGCAAGCTTGTACAACCACTTTGGAAATCAATATGGCGCTTTCTTAGAAAATTGGGAATCAATCTCCCCCAAGATCCAGCTATACCACTTTTGGGCATATACCCAAGAAATGCTCAATCATACCACAAGAGCACTTGCTCAGCTATGTTCATATCAGCATTGTTTGTAATAGCCAAAACCTGGAAACAACCTAGATGCCCTTCAACTGAAGAATGGATAAAGAAATTGTGGCACATATACACAATGGAATACTACTCAGCAGAGAAAAACAATGACATCATACGGTTTGCAGACAAATGGATGGATCTAGAAAAAATCATCCTGAGTGAGGTGACCCAGACTCAGAAAGACAAATATGGTATGTACCCACTCATAGGAAGATACTAGATGTGGAACAAGGATGACTGAACTGCTACTCACATCACCAGTGAGGCTACCTGGAAAACGGGACCCCAAAAAAGACATGGAGAAGTGGATGAGATCTACATGAACAGCCTGGTCATGAGTGGGAACAATGAAGAGCGACGGTCGAGGGAAAGAGAGTGGGAGATCCTAGCTGGATCAAGAAAAGAGAGGGAGAACAACGAATAGGAGACCATGGTAAATGAAGACCACATGAGAAGGGGAGGAAGCAGAGAGCTAGGGAGGCCCACGGAGATCCACAAAGATACCGCCAGAAAAGACTGCTGGCAATGGACGAGAGACGGCAGGAACTGACCTACTCCGGTGATGGGATGGCCAGACACCCTGTTAGTTGTGCCATAAACCCCATCCAAGGAAGGTCTGAGGAATCTGGATGCAGACATCCATGGCTGGGCCCCTGGTGGAGCACTGGGAGTCTAATTAGTGAGAAAGAAGAGGGTTTATATGAGCGAGAATTGTTGAAGCCAGGGTTGGATAAAGCACAGGGACAAATAGCCAAACGAATGGAAGCACAGGATCTATGAACCAAAGGCTGAGGGGCCCCCAACTGCATCAGGCCCCTGAACGGGTGAGACAGTCATTTGGCTTGATCTGTTTGGGAGGCAGCCGTGTGTTGGTGCCGGGTCCTGGGCTTGTTGCATGAGTTGGCTGTTTGAATCCTGGGACATATGCAGGGACACTTGGCTCGGTCTGGGAGGGGGGGACTGGTCCTGGCTGGACTGAGTCTACCAGGTCGATCCTGGTCCTCAGGGGAGACCTTGATCTGGAGGAGGTGGGAATGGGGGTGGGATGGGGGGAGGGGGAGGGGGGCGAGAGTGGGAGAACAGGGGAATCTGTGGCTATTATGTTGAACTAAATGATGTTGTAAAATAAATTTACTTAAAATAAAAAAAAAAAAAAAAAAAAAAAAAAAAAAAAAAAAAAAAAAAAAAAAAAAAAAAATATTTTTGATTTTCAACATCCAGTTGTTTTTACAACTCTTCATTGATAAATAATTATGGGTTTTAAAATCATATTAGCATATTTGTAACTAGAGTTTTTCTGTCTTGCCTACAGTCAGGACAAATCTTTGTCACCCGCCAGTCCCACAGCCGCTCAGACCCAACCAAGTAAACACAGAGGCTTATATTGCTTACAAACTGTATGGCCATGGCAGGCTTCTTGCTAACTGTTCTTATAGCTTAAATTAATCCATTTCCATAAATCTATACCTTGCCACATGGCTCGTGGCTTACTGGCATCTTCACATGCTGCTTGTCATGGTGGCGCCTGGCAGTGACTCCTTCTGCCTTCCTGTTCTTTCTTTTCTCCTCTCTGTTAGTCCCGCCTATACTTCCTGCCTAGCCAGTGGCCTTTCAGTGTTTTATTTATTGACCAATCAGAGTAATTTGACATACAGACCATCCCACAGCACTTCCCCTTTTCTTTTCTTTTTTGTTTCAAAAAGGAAGGTTTTAACCTTAACATAGTAAAATTACACATAATTTGGGAATTTGGGCGTAGCTTCTCTTACTGCTTCCTGCTGGAGGGGGGCGCTGTATCTTATGGGGACACAAAGAAAAATTTAGGATTATGGAGTAGTCTGTGAGGGTGTATCATCTGGGCCAGTTGCCTTGAAACAGTTCTGGATGTTGAATCATCTGGGCCTTGGTGTCATCAGAGACCTTTCAAGTGGTGTTGGCTAGTCAAACCTGATGTATCTTAATCTGGAACAAATCCACAGCCTCTGGCTTTCTGTGGAAACAAAAGCAGAGCCTCTTTTCCAAAGCAATATATCCTTATATCCAAATTTTGAAGTCAAGGTACCTTTAAAATATACATTTTGACATAACTCAACATCTTTTTTTTTTTTTTTTTTTTTTTTTGGTTTTTCGAGACAGGGTTTCTCTGTATAGCTTTGCGCCTTTCCTGGAGCTCACTTGGTAGCCCAGGCTGGCCTTGAACTCACAGAGATCCGCCTGGCTCTGCCTCCCGAGTGCTGGGATTAAAGGCGTGTGCCTCCACCGCCCGGCATTATAACTCAACATCTTTTATGATCAAATGTTTTTCTTCAGTTACAAATATCAAAGAGAACATAATCCAGATCTCTGTGTGGTAGCCATCTTTATGTGGCTTATTTTTTTATATTAGCTTGAGCCTATTGCTTTAAACTGCAGCATTCTAAGACTGAAATGGTGCCGTGACTGCTGGCTCCACCCACTTCAGCCTCCCAACATGGCAGTGGTACATTTTTCACCAGCTGTGGCAGCCATCGACTCTTAGAAATAGTGGGTCTATGCTTCTATCAAAGCAGCGTGTAGCCCAGAAACCTCTTTTTTGTTTTGTACTAGCAAAGGCTAAATCCACAATGCAACTTAATGTGCCACTTGCAGAGGCCTCATTCCCGCCATACTGCAGGTCGAGCACACATGCCAGGAACCCGCCATAGTAGCTCAAACATGCAGGCTGCCACTAATTTGAAAGAGACAACTAGGAACTGTTTTTGGCTCTGTTTTAGAATCTTTTTTCTCAGGTTTTAGGTGGAAACTCTTGCCAACACATTGGGCACCATTTGTAGCTGGAGTTTTCCTGCCTGGCCCACAATCAGGACAAATCTTTGTCACCCACAAGTCCCACAGCTGCTCAAACCCAACCAAGTAAACACAGAGACTTATATTGCTTACAAACTGTATGGCCATGGCAGGCTTCTTGCTAACTGTTCTTATAGCTTAAATTAATCCATTTCCATAAATCTATACCTTGCCACATGGCTCATGGCTTACCGGCATATTCACATGCTGCTTGTCATGGTGGCAGCTGGCATGACTCCTTCTGCCTTCCTGTTCTTTCTTTTCTCCTCTCTGTTAGTCCCGCCTATACTTCCTGCCTAGCCACTGGCCAATCAGTGTTTTATTTATTGACCAATCAGAGTAATTTGACATACAGACCATCCCACAGCACGTATTAAAATGGATATTATGTATTTAAGTAATTTTAAGGAAAAATTGTGGTTCAAAATACTTATGTTACAAGGAAAAGAAGTATGAAATTTTGATTTATGTCTCTGAATCAAGAAATTAGAAAATTACCCAATGTTACATTGGCTTGCTCTGTCTGTGAAAGGCAGAATGAAGAGAGGTATAGGCATTCCATCATATAACCCATCTCATCTCTAGGATTATCTCTAAATCCTTTCTACCTTTTTACTATAACACCTAAACTTGGAAAGTCATCTTTAATAATATAATTTTAATAGAGGCTTGGCTTCAGGTCAAACAGCAAGGATCTTTTGATCCTCCAAATATTGTTATCTCCCAACATCATGTACCTCTCCTTTTAATAGCCTACAAAGTTCAATTGGGGGTGCTTATATGTATATGTCTGTCTGTCTGTCTACCAGAGCATGGGTAATCTGCCAGTGACTACACTCTAAAAGATGAATGATTATTTTACCCCAAATGCTATCAATTGTCAGTAACTCCTCAGTAAGTAGCAGGGCTTTATAAGATCCTCCCCAGTCTTTGACGAGATTTTGTCTGGCTTAACCCTGAGCAGGTAGCCATGTTAACTGTGAAGTCTTGAGTGGAATAGCCATGTCATATTCAAAAGACGATCCTTCACATCACTTCTCCTTATCCTCTGACACTTTCATTCATTTTGCCTCATTTTCCATTATATTCAATGTTCCCCGAGCTTTGGAGCTGGGACAATAGTGTTGAGAAAGTTTTTTCCTTTTAGTGCTGAGCCCTAAACAGACACTTACTCTCAGGACACTGCCCAGTTATGAGTTTCTGAATTTACTGCTGCCCACTGCAAAAAAGAAGCTTCTCTGACCATGGTTGGGTGTAGCTTGAACTAGGAGCACAAACACAGCTCTGTGTAAAGTAATTTGATAACATAACCATTAAGACAAGTAACCATAGTAAGCTCAACACTTGTGCCTATGATCCCTTTAGAAATGGATTTTTGAATAGTTCTATAAATCCTCATGTGAAATTGTCTCCTGTGAAGCAGGCCTCAAATCTAATCAGAACGTAATTGGTTATCCCTGCAACCATTATATCACCAATTTCACTAGTGGGCATATATTGCTTAGCAGGACTTTGCTGTCACATCCAGGGTTCATTGCTCTGTAAGAGCATTTAATATCTTGCAATTAGCTTCATGTTAATCTGATTCACTTTGTTTCATATCATTTTTTCTTCCACTGGGAATTCTTCAATCCCTACATGATCTTTAATATTCTAAAAATTTCCTCACAATCAATATCTCTTCATTTTCTCCTGGAGTGAAAGAAAACTTGGAGAAACTTTTCTCTCTTCAATTGTATAGTACTAATGTGAATATTTTTATAGTCTACTTTCTTCCCTTGAAATTGATTTTACTAGCTGTGTGTTTTCTACATAGCATTACTCCACATTGCTTATATTTCATTCATTTTTTATTCTCATCTTTATGTTACAATTTTTGTTTGTTTTGTTTTAATACTGGTTTTTAATTTTTTTAAATTTTTGAGATATTAGCATAATTACAACATTCCTCCCTTCATGTCCTCCCCCTCAACTTTTCCATGTACCTATGTCTGCTCTCCTTCATTTGCATGGCCCTTTTTTCACTAGTTGTTATAGATGTAAATATATGCATATATATATTCTGAAATGTATCCTGCTCATTCTATACAATGTTTCTTGTATGTATGTCATCTGAGATAACCATTTGGTACTGAACATAGAAAAACATAGTGGATTCTTTCCTGGGGAAGGCCCCTCTCCCATCCGTGACTTTTCTCATTTACCTGTTGTTCTTCCTCTGGGGTTGAGATCTCCTGGGCTTTCCCATGTCCCCGCTGGCATGTCCATTGGTGTCATTCTTGCTCAGCTCACATTTGGCAGTTGTGTTGCTGAAACTTTTTGTATGTTGCCCAAGAGTTTTTTTCTTTCTCCCTATCTAATATCATGCCATCCTTTACTCTATTTTAATAGTATAGTATCATGTATTATTTGCATAAGACTAGTAGGTAAGGTTTAATTTGAAGTGAGGAGTCATCTCTATTTACCCTTAAATCAGATTGGGTATTTTGGTGGCTTGAATTTTCTTTTATCCTGATACAGTTATTTTTTAAATTTTCAGTGACCCCAGTTTCTCTCTTCTATTAGAACATAATAAAAAAAAGGAGTCTTGCTTGTAGTTATGTTAGGCATGTTAAATAATAAACAGCACTTTAAGGATCAAATAAGGGTCAGTTAGTATCTCGTTACTCTATCTGAAGTGATGGAATATTGAGGATTTTGTTTAGGACATGAGGACCCTTGTTAAGTTCTATGTATATTACTTCCCTTTACTATTTTAGTTTCTTGTCTACACCTCCAATCAGCCTGATGCAACAGCTGTTCCCCAAATAACCACACAGAGACTTAATTATATGTGATTTGCCTGTAGCTTAGGCTTATTTTCAGCTAGCTTTAGTAACTTAAATTAACCCATTTCTATTAGTCTATGTGCTCCCCTGAGGCTTGTTTAGCTCATGTACGTATTTCCCATCCTACTCGCTGCTTACTTTGTGTCTCATTGTGTCTGTTCTGACTTCGCTCTCTTTCTCCCCAACATTCTCTCTGCCCTGAAAATCCTGCCTAGCTATTAGCAAATCTGCATTTTATTAACAATGAGAGTAACACATCTTCACAGTGTACAGAAGGATTATTATTAAATCACAGCATGCTATGATTATTCTTCTTAAAAATTTTAACTTCCTTTAATTAGTTAATTCCTATATTATAACCTGCCAGACTCCCACTCTGGGTGAGGGCAGGGCCTGGACCGGGTGGGTGCAAGGGCAGCAATGGAGAAATCAGAAGCAGGGTGCTTTTTAGTTTCATTTTGTGAGAGATGGACAGAGAAGAAGCACATCTCAGTATGACTTGGCTTACTCTGACAATCTGCATCTCTCACTGGCTTTCTTTCTATATAAAATCATGTCCTCACTGCTGTGGGATGTCTCTCTGTATGTTGTGAATATGTGACCTCCCATTGGTTAATAAATAAAGCTGTTTGGCTAGTAGCGAGGCAGAATAAGGTTAGATAGTACATTCAAACTGAAGATGGAGATGAAATGGGGTGGAGTTAGGGAGACACTGTGAGCCTCTGCCAGGAGAAACACGATGTGAAAGAACAGGTAATGCCATGAAGCCACGTGGCAAAACATAGATTAATAGAAATGGGTTTAATTAAGTTATAAGAACTAGTTGATAATGAGTCTGGGCCATAGGCAATGCAGTTTGTAATTAATATAAGCCTCTGTGGGTTTAATTGAGACTGAGTAGCAGTGGGACTGGGCAGGACACAGGAAAACTTCCAGCTACACCTAATAGATTTAAATCATTGATTACAAAGACTTTTATGGTAATATGTTTTCTAAAATCTTCCTTGATTATATAAGAATGTCAAAATAAAAGAAGCAAAATGAGCAAACAGCAAATTTCATGAGAACTAAAATCTAACATTATGATAAAATCAATTATTTTAGCTCAATGTATTCTCCCTTAAAATCAGTGTTGTAAAGCTTTGCAGTTACAGAAATACTAGAGAGGATGTCTCTAAGTTTGACTAAGTTAATAGATCAGAAGTCATTTACTACTACCTGTTGTCCTGTATTATTTTATTAATCTACTATAACGAATATCTAATCCTTCTATAAAAACCTAGTCTCTTAATCCCTTGTTTAATTTTTTCTTTTTCTTTTTTGTCTGACATAAGACCACCACCTTTTCCTCTGCCTTTTGAAGTGCTGTGTTATGCTCTTTATTCCTTCTATACTGTCAGAAATGTCCTGATCTGACATGTCTGCTCAGGAAGCCAGAATAGTCCTTTTTATGCCTTTGACATAAAGCCTTGTTTCAATATGTTCCCTATCTTCACTACAATTCTGCAAAAGTTAGAGGAACACCAACATTCCTAAAACTGCTTACTTTTCTCCGGGAAGACCTGCCCAACTTGGTCCCAGGTTCTGGCCACCGGGCAGGTCGAGGGGAAGAGAGCGGGAGATCCTAGCTGGATCAAGAAAAGAGAGGGAGAACAAGGAATAGGAGACCATGGTAAATGAAGACCACATGAGAAGGGGAGGAAGCAGAGAGCTAGGGAGGCCCACGGAGATCCACAAAGATACCCCCGCAAAAGACTGCTGGCAATGGTCGAGAGACGGCTGGGACTGACCTACTCTGGTGATGGGATGGCCAAACAACCTGATAGTTGTGCCATAAACCCCATCCAAGGACTGAGGAATCTGAATGCAGACATCCATGACTGGGCCCCTGGTGGAGCGCTGGGAGTCTAATTAGTGAGAAAGAGGAGGGTTTATATGAGCGAGAATTGTTGAAGCCAAGGTTGGATAAAGCACAGGGACAAATAACCAAATGAATGGAAGCACATGAACTATCAACCAAAGGCTGAGGGGCCCCCAATTGGATCAGGCCCTCTGAATGGGTGAGACAGTCATTTGGCTTGATCTGTTTGGGAGGCAGCTGGGTGGTGGTGCCGGGTCCTGGGCTCATTGCATGAGTTGGCTGTTTGAATCATGGGACTTATGCAGGGACACTTGGCTCGGTCTGGGAAGGGGGGACTGGACCTGGCTGGACTGAGTCTATCAGGTCGATCCCGGTCCTCAGGGGAGACCTTGATCTGGAGGAGGTGGGAATGGGGGGTGGGCTGGGGGGAGGGGCAGGGGCGGGGGCGGGGGGGAGAGCATGGGAATCTGTGGCTATTATGTGGAACTGAATGGTGTTGTAAAATAAACAATAAATAAATAAATAAATAAATAAATAAATAAATAAATAAATAAAACTGCTTACTTTGCCTTCAGGAGGGTATCACGGCTTGTCATTACTTTTATCATCAAACTCTTTTCCTGTCCATGCTAGTTCCCTGTTTCTGAGGCAGAACATGAAAGCCGATTCAGTTATATATAACGATTCAGTTATGTTTTGTCTGGTTCTAATATTTCCCTAAGTTTTTCTTCAATGATTTCTTCCAGATCCTGTCTCGTGCTTACTAATACTGCTTAAGTAATAGGTTCTACAGGAGACTCAATTTTTTGCATAGCTGGTTCTCCTAGGGGACTACCATGTTTTATTCTTCTTAACATCAACTTTTATAAGAATTGTTATATTATCCCAGCTCTAGCCTTTGGTGAGGGACCCTTAACAGCAAGGAAATCAAATATTAAATATGTCAAAAACACAAGCAAAAGTTGTGCAGCATATTCCACCAAGGTCAGTGAAGGTTCAACCCAGGCCATATAATTTGGTTTTTAGAGATGATTCAGCCATTAAAGGCTAGTAAACTGAACCAGAGGAAGAGTGCTCACTGCTTTAGGCATTTGTGTGTGTGTGTGTGTGTGTGTGTGTGTGTGTGTGTGTGTGTGAGAGAGAGAGAGAGAGAGAGAGAACATCTAAAACTATTTTCTCACTTTTATTTTAATTTGAGAAATTTCCTAAAGTTTTTGGCTGCTAGTAGTATGGCATAACTTTCCCTGTCTTTTCCCTAATGCTTTGGAAAATTATTTATTTATTCATGTATTCATTTATTAATTTAT
Organism: Peromyscus leucopus; assembly: GCF_004664715.2. Taxonomy (NCBI): domain Eukaryota; kingdom Metazoa; phylum Chordata; class Mammalia; order Rodentia; family Cricetidae; genus Peromyscus; species Peromyscus leucopus. The sequence continues at coordinate 11,533,668 of NC_051074.1, forward strand.
TCATTTTATTTAGCACTGCTGCTGATTAAACCCAGAAATACAATATATATGGAAGAATGAATCTCAAGATATTCTAGACAAGACAGAAGAAATGGACACCTTGATAAAATAAATTGCTCAATGTAAAAAAATTCAGACATGAAACATCCAGGAAATTGGGGACACTATGAAAAGACTAAATCTGTGAATACTTGGAATAGAGAAAAAAAAAAAAAAAGAAACCCAGGTCAAAGAAAAGAAAATATTTCCAAGAAAATCATAAAAGAAAATTTCCCTAACCTAAAGAAGGAAGTAGCTATCAAGGTACAAGGAGCACACAGAACACCAAATATACTGGACCAGAAAAGAAATTCCAAATGGCACATAATAATCAAAACACTAAATATACAGAAGAAAGAATATTAAAAGCTTGAAGGAAAAAAGACCGATTAGCATAAAAGACAGACTTAGTAGAACAAGAGCTGATATTTCAATAGAGATTCTCAAGGCTAGAAGGAACCAGGTAGATATTCTAAAAACTCCAAGAAACTTCAGATGCCAGCATAGAATATTTTACGAAGCAAAACTTTCACACAGAAGAAATGGAGAAAGAAAGGCATTCCATGACAAAACCAAACTTAAACATTCTCTATCTACAAATCGGCTCTATAGAAGGCAATAGATTGGAAAATCTAACAGAAGTGGATAGTTTTATTGATATACACCACCTATTAAAGTTAAATCAAGATCAGAAAAGCAATTTAAACTGATCTATAATCCTTAGAAATTCAGAAATAGAAGCAGACCTTAAAAGCAGCCCCCCTCCCAAAAAGATACAAAGCCAGATGATGTCAGCACAGAATTCAACTAGACTTTTAAAGAAGAGTTAATGTCAATACACTTCAAATTATTCTACAAAATAGAAAGAGAAGGAACATTGCCCAATTAATTTTAAGAGCCCACAGTTACCCTAATACCCAAACCACATCAAGTCCCAACAAAGAAAGAGAATTAAAGACTAATTTCCCTATGAACATAGATACAAAAATTCTCAATAAAATACTTGTAAAACAAATCTAAGAACACATCAAAAAGATCATTCACCATGACCAAGAAGACTCATTCCAGAGACAGAGGGATGATCCAACATATATAAATGGATCGATGTAATCCACCATATAAACAAACGGAAAGGCAAAAGCATGTGATAATCTCATTAGACACAGAAAAAGTCTTTGACAAAATCCAGCACCCCTTCATGATAGAAGCCCTGGAAGGGTTAGGGATAAAAGGGACATACCTCAACATCGGAAAGAAGTTTACAACAAGCTCATAGCCAACAAGTTCAATGGAAAAAAACTCAAAGCATTTCCACTAAAATCAGGAACAAATTTGTCCACTCTCTCCATGTCTGTTCAATATAGCACTCGAAGTCTAGCTAGAAAATAAGATAACTGAAGATCAAAGAGACACAGATAAGAAGGGAAAAAGTCAAAGTATCTTTATTTGATGATGGTGTGATATTATACATGTGATTTTAAAAGTTCTACCAGGAAATTCCTACAGAAGAGTAACAGGATACAAAATTTATACACAAAAATCAATATTCTTCTATACACAAATGACAAAAAGTCTGAGAATGAAATAAGGGAAACATCACCTTTCACGTTAACCTCAAAAATGTAAAATATCTTGGGGTAACTCTAACAAAGAAAATGAAAGACTTGTGTGATAAAAACTTCAAGACACTGAAGAAGATATCAGAAGATGGAAAGGTTTTCCATGTTCATGAATCAGTAGGATTACTGTAGTAAAAATGACATCTTACCAAACACAATTTAAAATTTCAGTATGATATCCATCAAAATCCCACCAAGATTCTTCTCAGAACTTGAGAGGACAGTTTTAAGCTTCATGTGGAAATAGAAAATTCTAGAAAGCTAAAGCAATCCTTAATAATAATGGAACTGCTGGAGGTATCACCAGCTCCAATTTCAAGTTGTACTACAGAGATATAGTAATAAAAACCTCAAGGTATTGGCATAAAAACAGACATGTTGACCAATGGAATTGAGTTGAAAACACAGACATAAATGAAGTGTTTGCTTATATTTTTCCATTGTTAAATAAAAATTGGGAGTCATATTTGGATAAAAACCTAATTGCTAGGGAAGTGGTGGAGAAAAGACCAGTGATCTCCTCTCTCTTTCCTTCTTGGATCCAAAAGGACCTGCAAATCTTTCTAAGCCCCTCCCTACTAACTCACAGGCCTTTCTATATGTCCTGGAACCTCTATGGCTAGTCATGAGTTCCACTCTATGATTCAAGGTGACTTTTATTGGCAGTCTCAGAAGTGTCAGAATGTGATCAAAATAGCCTACAACACATAAATCCATATACCTATGAACACCTGATTTTTGATAAAGAAGCCAGAAAGACACACGAGAACAAAAACAGATGGCCTCTTCAACAAATGATGTTGGTCAAACTGGATGTTTGAAAGTAGAAGAATTCAAATATATCCATACTTATCACCCTGCACAAGACTGAACTCCAAATGGATCAAAGACCTCAATATAAAGCCAGATATACTGAAACTGATAGAAAAAAGAGTAGGGAACAGTCTTGAACTCATTGGCACAGGTAAATTCTTTCTGTACAGAACACCACTATATTGCTATTACAGCCACTACGAACAGAAATTAATAAAAGGGACTTCATAAAACTGAAAAGCTTCTGTATAGCAAAGGACACCATCATTTGAAGAGATCGTTACCAATTATACTCCTGATACAGCACTAATATATAAAAAATATAAAGAACTAAAAAAATGTAGACATCAAGAAAACAAATATCCAATTTAAAATAAGGCATAGATCAAAACCGAGAATTATCAAAGGAGGAGCCACAAATGACTGAGAAACACTTAAAGAAATGTTAACATCCTTAATCTTTAGGGAAATGCAAATCAAAACTAATTTGAGGTTTCATCTTACAATCTGAATAGCCAAGATCAATAAGAGAAATAACAACTCATGCTAGCAAGGATGTGGAGTAGGGAAAAACATGATCTAATTCTTGTGGCAGTGCAAATTTGCATAGTCACCATAGAAATCAGTGTGGGACTGCGGGGCTTGGGAAACCTGGAGAAAAGCCCTCCAGCAACACTGAGGTAACTCCATAAGACAAATACAGTATGTATTTGCTTATGTGTGGATATTAGCTTTCAAGTCTTTGATAAGCAAAGTTTTTGATAACCTCAGAAGTTAGGTATAGAGTAATGGATTATGGGGAGGGATGAATCTCCCTAGGAAGAGAAATAGGGTAGAGGGTTACCAAAGGCCAGGGGGGTAATAGAAGGTGAAATCAAGTGGGGAGGGAGGGAAGAGAGGTTGAGAGAAGGATTATAGTAGGTACCGCTAAAACTAAGGACCAATTTTGGGGCATGTGGAAACCTAATGCAGTAGAAGCTTTCTAAAATATATACATATCTGAAGGTGATCTAAATATAATTGGTAAACAATGTGGGGAGACAGAGCCCCAAATGGACATTTCTCACCACCAAACAAAGCCTCTACTTCTTGGAATGGGTTATGTATAATTAAGTTGTTGGTCAAAGAGGCTTCATGGGAACCCACAAAGAAGCCAGACAGTTGCCAAGGGTATTGGTTGATTTCCACAATATGATTGTAAGGCCCTATTGCTGAAGACAACAGCAACACAATTCCTTGATAACAGAGAAATCAAGATGATGTACACTTAGCGTCTTCACCCCCTCACCCAGACTACTATTCATGGTAATGGAAGGTACTCTGCACAGTACCAAAGGAAAAAAAGTAAACAACAATCCAGCTTCAAACCCTTCAGTGTATAATGATGCCTTGCTTGCAAGACATACTAGTGCAATAGTGTTACATAAGTTGTGAGACTAGCCAACCTATATCTGATTTGAATTATAGCCCACTTTATGAGCTGTAATCCATCCGAAACACTGCTGTGGTGACCAAGAACCTGGGATCAGATAGGTCAGTGACATTTGGTAAAACCAAATACTTCTGTTCCGGTCAAGGAACATAGTAATAAAGTGACTTCTAGGAATACTAAGCTCTACTCATATATCAGTGTCTTGCTCAGCTATCAACAGTGACACTTCCTCTTACGGTAGATGGGAACAAATACAGAGACCCACAACTGGACTGTGATTTGTGTGTGTGTGTGTGTGTGTGTGTGTGTGTGTGTGTGTGTGTGTGAACATGTATATTTCTACATCCACGAATCCATCTTGTGCTTTTTGGGGATGTATGCTCTATTTCTTGTTTATATGTTTGTTTTGTCCTATACCAGTTTGTTTAATTTTGTTTTATCTATTTTAAAATTTTTATTATTATTCTTTGGGTGCTTATTTGTCCTTAGGAGATACAGAAAGGGTGTGAATTCAGATGGATGGGATGTTAGCAAGACATCAGAGGAGCTGGGGGAGGGGAAACTATAATCAGAATATATTGTATGAAAAATATCTATTTTCAATCAAGGAAAAACAGAAAAAAATCATATACTACTATAGCATCTTTGCATAGAAATTTCATCAAGTAAAAATCAAAAGATGTTTAAACTAGAATTAATCACACCATAGTAAGAGAAAAAGGTTTGTTGAAGCATGTTCGGGGCGGGAACAGGCTCACAGGAAAATGGCTGCAGGTCAGAGACTCTGAGAAGGAATGGGAGCCACTACTGTCATCCTCTGAATCCTCAGGGACCTGGAGTGCTAATGTCCATCAGCAGAATGGACAGTGTTCTGCCTCCAGGAGAGAAAGAAAGTCATTCCCTCCTTTTAAAATCTTCTGTCTGGGCTCTCAGACAATGAAATGGTGTCTGTATATTTGGAGAGTAGATCTTCCTCACACAGTCCACCATCTCACAAATCAATATGCTGTAGATATGATCACAAAGACGTAGAAACAGTGCTCCATCATTTCTTTAGGTATGCCTTATTCTAGTCAACTTTACCATACAAAAAAATATCCATCACTGACCATGATATGTCAGCGAAATAAACAAAAGGTATGATACTAAGCTTTTGGCATTCCTCAGATTTCATTCTTTTTATAAAATTTATATCATTTTTGTGCTCTTTATATATATGTGTTTGTCAGTATGTGGGTATGTATATGTGAAAGATCAGTTGATGGTGGGATAAAATGAGGCTTTCTGATCTCCTGGATCTGGAGTTATAGGTGATTATGAGCTGTACAACATACATGCTCAGAAACAAACGTGAATCCTCCATAAGAGCAGTACATACCCTTATACCTTAGCCACTTTTCAGCCTCTGTAATTCAGATTTAAATTTAAATTATACAGAATTATCATCTTGAAGCATTCAAAACAATCAAATGTTATGTAATTTTAAATATAAGATATAATTAGAATATATGCAACTACATGTCCTATGTGGTTTCATAAGTTGAAATATAGTATATGAAATAGAAATTAAGACATACAATAAATACAGAGAAAGAATGCTAACACTGGCCATCTTCAGATGAAAGCCTACAGCTCATTATTATTTTAGGTAATCTGCTAAGTGTTGAACTTGTAACTAGTGAAAAATAGATTACTCATGTTCTGGAATTCATATCATAAACAAATTGTGAATTTTAAAATGCCTTAGTTATTGAATGCTTATCTGAAATAAGCACCAGCAATGAAGGCAAAATATATTTTGCTTATTCATTGTATTATTGCTTTAATATGCATGAATTGTATCAACCTGCTTTGGAGATATTTACACTATTAGAACAAGGCGTAGAGAATGAATGCATTGCCTCAAGATAGGATATACCAGCTGAGTCCTTCTGTGTTCCAGACAAGAAGACAATTTGTGAGCTTCACATTTATTTGGCTTATTTTCTGCTGCTCTAGGCATTTTTCATCATCTGCACAGAAAGAACCTTTACTCAGTAAATCCTCAGCCATTCACAATTATACTGGCTTTTTAAAAGATTAGAAAGAAGGATAGGAGACTTTTAACTTGATAGAATAACAGTCCAGTCTGAAGAGAGTCATCCTCTGGTATGTTTACTCAAGAAACTTAAATTGACCAAGTTTTTCTACTCACTCATTGTTTAAGAAAACACACAAGTTTAGATGAATTATTTTATTTGTTTTTGAAGTCTATTTTTTGTTTGGTTGAGATGCAAGTATATTGGTTGATGTATTGTAAGTACATCACCTTTTCTTTACTAAAGAATATTCTTAAAACAGAGTGAGATAACTTAGTATTATCATAAAACTTTAAAATATAGAGTTCCTATAAGAAATTCCCTTGGTTTTAATCCCTCAGTTTTAAAGTTTTATGATAATACTAAATTATCTCAGACCCTATTTGAAGAATATTCTTTAATAAAGAAAAAGTGATGTACTTATATGCACCAACTAACCAAACCAAACTAATGGGCACTCATGAAATTTAGACCAACACCTGCGGATCCTCCATGCAACTGGACTAAGCCCTCTGCATAAGTGAGATAGTTGTGTAGTTTAATCTGTTCAAGGGACCCACTGGCAGTAGGGTCAGAATTTTTCCCTGGTGCATCAGCTGGCTTTTGGAGTCCACTACCTATGAATGGACACCTTGCACAGCCTTGAGGCAAGGGGAGGGTCTTGGACCTGCCTCAACTGAATGTATCAGGCTCTGCTGACTCAGCATGGAAGGCCTTACCTTCTTGTAGGAGGGAATGGGAGGTAGGTTGGGAGAGGAGGCTGGAGGGGCAGGAGGAGGGAAGAGAGGGTTCTGTGATTGGTATGTAAAATGAATAAAAAATTTCTTAATAATAATAATAAAAGAAATTCCCAAGCACTCAGGAGGCAGAGGCAGACAGATCTCTGTGAATTCATGGCCAGCCTGATCTACATAATGAGTTCCAGGATAGCCATCTATGTAGAGAGATTCTATCCTCACGCCCCCCCCCCCAATTTTCCAGCTTACTATTACAGTGTTATGACACAGTACACGTCATAGGTCTCACGCACATTTAGGCATTTGTAGAAAACATTAAGAAAGAAATATGGTAAAATGCATAATGTTCTTCTTATAGAAATTTTTATTTGCTTAGCGATTAAGCCATTTCTTTGGCCTTCAATTTATTATTGAGTACTAGTAAATAAGTTCATATAAATGCATATGTTTGCTAATATTGAAATTAAGTTGTATCAGGTTTTCTCTATAGAGTTCAGGTAATGTAGTGCATCATTTAAATTAGTGTAAAGTTTTGCAAAATTTCTCTTAAAAAGTAAACTTTAAAATAATGCACACTTCTCTGAATTTAACTGATGGATTCAGGTGAACACAAAGAGAATCTCTCTTACTTGGCTAATATAAGAGGATTACTTCCCATGAAATATGCAAAACCCTAACTTGAAATAAAAAGTATTAAGGCAAGGATTTCTTTCACTAAAATTTGGAAATCTCTATCTCTGGTCATGTATGTTTAGAAACTTAGAAAAGCTTCAACTATATTGTGAAAGTAACAAATGTTCAGGGTGGGGCCAAATGAGATAATTTCACACTGTTAATAATCTAACAAGAATTTCTGCTATGATATGTGGAACAGATTTCAGCTGAGGGTCACAAGTATCAGGGAGAGCTGCTCCTGCAGATAATGCTGTACAGTATTAATTCATACTGCCATCCAAGATCTAGTCAATATCAAAGAGGACATAAAACAAAGATGTGTGTGTGTGTGTGTGTGTGTGTGTGTGTGTGTGTGTAGTAACCTCAAAGGTTATCTTTAAATATAAATATGATGCTAATTAAAGAAAATAGAAGTTTAGTTGATAATATAACAAATACAACTTGATTAAAGGGTTATTTAAAATGAATAATTATGGAAAGTTCTCCATTAAAAAACAATTATAGTAACCAGATACATTAATCATATTCATTCTTACATTCAAGATAAAAATAGTTCTCCCATAGGAGAAAATTTGAATGTCTGAGTAACATTATGAAGTAAAGTCTCATTTTCTTACCAGCTGCAGGTGTGAGTCTTCCCATTCTTTTTCACAGATGCTATCTCTAAATGAACCTCAAGAAAAAAAATCTCTACCTCTAGACACAAATGATTATTCCCTTCTCCTATAATTTTCTTCTGAAGTTTTTGTAAATTTCTGTTCCCCTTTGCAGTTTTCTCTATTTATATCTTTTAGGTTATAAGGTTATTGTTTAAATAACTAGGCTCTACTATATTCAAGTCTGAGATTATTGTAGCTATTATTTTTAAACATTTTTATGACATGATTGATAATATAAAATGTGATATTGCTAAACATTTAATTGAAATGTTCAAATACTACTTGAGGAAATTCTGTATCCAGATAGTCATAAAATAATACCAGATTACCAAAGTAGATAATGATCCAAAAGACAATCGAAGGTATATTGCTGCTTGATATTATTGGTATTATATTCCAATAACAGATTTTTTATTTATAATGTCAACAATAAAATTGTGGGGATTCTTTTTTTTTTGCTTTTCACCACTTTTCTTATCTGTTATGAACATTAAGTTTAATCTAAACAAATTTTGGAAGGATATAGACATATCTAGATTTTATATCTGCATATATCTGTAGCTTCTTTTGTTTTCTAGTCTACTGATATTTACATTCAAAGATGGCACTAACTTGATGCTCATCTTATATGGTTATCTTAATGAGAATTCTTGGGACTAGATATATTTTAGAAATCTTATAATGTCTTTATGAACTATACTAATATATCTTTAGCTCGAAGTATAGATGTTGATAAAGATAATCCCTTATAATGGTTTGAATGAGAATAGCCCCCATAGGCTCACAAATTTGAATGGTTCCTGTTGGTGTAACTGTTTGGGAAAGATTAGGAGGTGAGGCTTTGTTGGAGTATGTGTATCACTGGGCTGGGGCTTTGATGTTTGATAAAAGCCTACGCCATTCCCAGTTACCTCTCTCTGTTTCCTGTTTGTGGATCAGGATACAAACTCTACACTATTGCTCCAGTTCCATGTCTTCCTGCCTGCTGCCATGCTCTCCACCATGGTAGTTACAGACTCTAACTATGGAGAATCATTTGCCCCAAATTTAATATCTTTTATAAGATGCCTTGGTTGTGGCATTTTTGTCACAACCATAAAGGAGTAACTAAGGCAGAAGTTGACACCAGTTAATGGGCAATTGTTGTGACATGCCTGACCATGATATTTCTAGTAGGAATGTGGAAGATTTGGGGACTTTGGATTAAGAAAGCAGTTGAAATCTGTAAGTGGGGCTTAATAAGGATATTCTAGTAGGAACTTCGAAAGCAATAGTGCTGAGAGCAATGTGGACTATGGAGACCCAGACTCAAGATGTTTCAGAGGAGAACACTATTAACTGCTGCAGGTGGAAACGTCTCTGATGATGGCTGAGCAAGGTACTGATTTATGAATATAGCAGAATATCATGGGGAGTCATTTTGTTGCTACCTTCCTTAAGCAGAGCAGCAGTATTTGGCTTTCCCCTAGGTCCCTGGACTATCTAGTCTTAGGTTCTTGGTCAACCAAACAGCATTGGGTGTGGGTCCCATCTCGGGAAGTGGGCCTTAAATCAAATCAGATATTGGTTGGTGACTCCCACAAGTTTGTGTCATCATTTCATCAGGGTATCACATCTCCGGTTTTAAATGAGGGTGTCTGCTTCTGATATTTACTGTCAAATCCTTGTCTACTTTTTCTTCCTTCTTTCAGCTATTAGACTAATTTCTACTATTTACATACCCTTCAAATGCTTTTCTTTTCTTATGCACTAAGGCCAAAGATATCAAACAACTCATACCACAAAGAAAAGCATTTGATAAACACACGTTGAGAAGATTGGGAAGTATATAAAGAGAATTACAGCAAGCAAGAAATAGGCTTCTCCTTTCTGGGCATTACTTCAGAGTATTTCTGTTTTTCATTGCAAAGATACTAATTTATATTACAATCAACATTTGGTACTACTGATTTTTCCATCATGTTTTCAGTTTTAATACTAATTTTATCCAAGAACTGCTGTCAGTAGGTTGTATGCATTTTCAAAATGATACAATGCATTTTTTAAGTGGCTGTTCATAGCTAAAGGAAAAATTTAAAAACGAAAATTATAAGTCACCTATTATTAAAGTTCCCTACAAATGGAGCAAAAATGTGGTTCAGTTACATCAAGTGTTAGGCAACAAAAACTGTAACAGAGCAGCAATCCCTGAGAAATCCTCAGAAGAGATTTCACACTGACCCAAGGAAGACTGCTAATTTAATTTTTATCATTTCAGTGAAAGTGACTCTGAACCAAGAGAGAGTAATCTGAACAGTAAGCCTAATTGCAAGTGCTTCAGTACATTATGCAGATAATAACGGCTCCCATGTGGATAATAGAAGTTAGCAAGAACACTAAAAATTGTACTTTCTTTTCTATGGTGAAAATGAACCGATATACATCTTATACCCTGATCCACACGCTAAAACGGAAATTGCTTTCCAGGTTTTGCCAATTTTACTGACAGGATTTTGAATATTGTGGGAAACTTTTCTGTTCTTATGACTTTATTCTAATTAAATTTAAAATGAAGAAAATACATGTAGGAGAAGTTTCACTCATGTGCATGACAATGATTCTGTGTGGCATTGCTATAAGTGTTTGTTATGATGTCCAAGAGAGGATGAGACAACGTATATCTCAAATGAGTCTGCAGTCATCCCAAGGCACTGCTGTTGATTTGACTCTGAAATTAGACATATCTGCAGCTGTTCTGAACTGTTAAACCACACACATTATACCTAATAAATGTTATTTTGAATGGGTTGAGATATTTAATGTTTTCATGTAAATGTAAAACATTTTAGTGAATTATACTTCAAGTAAAATATTAGAGGTGGTTTAGAGGTTAAGAGTACTGGCTGTTATTACAGAGGACCCCAAGTTTGGCTCCTAGTACCCCACATTGTGGTTCATAACCATCTGTAACTCCAATTCCAAGGATCCAGTTTTGTCATAGTTAGGGTTACTATTGCTGTGATGAAACACCATAACCAAAGTAACTTGGGAAGTAGGGGGTTAATTTGGCTTATGCTTCCACATCACAGTTCATCTGTCAAAGGAAGTCAGGACAGGAACTAAAACAGGTCAGGAACCTAGAGGCAGGAGCTGATACAGAGGCCATGGATCGGTGCTCACTGGTTTGTTCCATGGCTTTGCTCACCCTGCTTTCTTATAGAACCCAGGACCATCCAGCCCAGGGATGGCACCAGCCATAAAGTGCTAGGCCCTCTCCCATAAATCACTAATGAAAAATGCTCTCCATACTTGCTTACAGCCCAATCATATGGAGACATTTTTTTTAATTGAGGTTCCCTGCTCTCAAATGACTTTAGCTTGTGTCAAGTTGACATTAAGCCATTGAATACAGTTCCTCTTCTGCCTATGTATGAACAAGGGAGGCACACGGTGTGTATACATGCACACAAAACACTCATACACATAAAATAAATACATTTTTAAAAATGAGCTTTTCTTTTTTTTCTGTATGAAAATTTAAAACCACATCATGTAGTAGAAAAGATTATGCCAGTGCTCACCATAGAAGCTCAAGAAATATTCAGTGGACACAACTTTTAATGGTACAACGGTAAGAATGGGGGGCCAAATTCAAAGTCAGAAAATGAATTCTCCTCCCATTTCTGGTTAATGCTGCTTGTGCTTTGTTTGGGCTTTAAATAGTTTATTGGCTACATTGAGCCAGGTGATGTATCCAGTTTACTCAATGATAAGGTATACCTTTATATGGCTCACATACCACACAGCATTGCAGATGTCTATGGAAATTTTTTCTTTGGAAGCAGGGTTTTCCTGGGTAGCCCTGACTACCCTGGAACTCACTCTTTAGACCAGGCTGGGCTCAAACTCATAGAGATCTGCCTGCCCCTGCCTTCCAAGTGCTGGGATTAAAGGTGTGCAACACCACGCTCGGACTGGAAAATATTCTTTAGAGTAAACTGATTACTGCTCAAATCCAGTAAAAATTCAAGTCATGTATTTATAACCTAAATATTTCGATTTACAGCATGTTAATACTTGAAACAAGTATTATATAAGTATATATCTTGTAACCAAGCTTTGAAAAATGTACTTGCTTTGAACAAATTAATGTTGCACAATACTTTGTTAGGAAACAGAGCAAGAGTAAAGGAACATTATTCTGAAATTCAACTCTCATTTAGAAATGTTTTATCGAAATAGTGTGAATAATCCTTGGTGGTTCAAAGCATGTGCCTTGAATTAGTCAATATAACTGCATTCTGAGAATTCCTTCTTACTTTCTTAACAGCCATCACATTTGAAAATACAGTTCAGGAATTGATACAAGGCTCTGGCACATGGGGTATCTGGAATGATCTTGGATGAGGGATGGGCAAATATTTATTTAGCCAATGTATTTGGGCTTTACTCAAGATATCTACAGTTATATTTCATGTTTTTAATTATAACATCAAACTTTCAGTAAATAAATTTTAATATTCATAGAGTATTTGGTGCAGTTTCTAAAGTCATTCTCAGGAAAAAAATACATGAAGTATTGTTACGCCATTACTCCTCCCTTGTTCATTATGTAGGGTGTTTTGCAATAATTACATTATAACATTTTATACTTGAAAACTATCTTTGTCATGGTATTTTATTATAGTAATCAATACATTGTTATATTAGAAAGTTTTAAGATAATATTTAGAAATAAGATTTATTTTTCTTCTTTACCAAAGAACTGTTTGCTTTTGTTACAATAATATTTAGAAAAAGATATGTTGAAAAAAGCTGTTTGGCAAGAAGACACAATTTTCAATAGGAAAGTAGATAGAGGAAGCAGAATTCTCATATTTATAGTCAGATTTGACTTTTAGTATGACTTTGGGATAATCTCAAAGTCCTGGTTCATTCATCAATAACAGAGAAATGGAAATGATTACTGAACTGTAGGACTCTTATAAGGATTACCAAATTCATGTATTTAAATTTTTGTAGTCTAAGATGAAAGGTTTTAGATGAGCGCAAATTATTACTCAGGACAAACACTGTAGCTAATCTTGCACTTAGGTTAATAAATGTCACTGTAAATGAAAGGCTCATTTTGTGCATTTCTGCAAAATTGTGAAGGAAATTATTATCTTCAATATTAGGCCAGCAATATTTTTTAAGCATCATGAGCAGTGGCTAGGCACTGAAGAAATGGTCTTTCACATTTTCCAACTATGTTTTATGACATTATCTACAGAAAATATCCTGGGACTAGCAACTTTCAAAATCAAAAGCACTCTGGATCAAAAGAAAAGAAAAAAAGTACCTAGCAAGATGAAACAATTAAGCAGAGAAGTGAAATTAGGGCATACAGATCAAAGACAGAAGAGAAGAGAATGGCATCACTGTGAATTATAATAAACAATTTTGCAAACACTGCATCCTTATCACAATTTACTTGAAATGACTTAAGTCAAATGAAAGTTCTTTAATTTTTATTCCTTGTTAATAGAAATATCAATGAGAAGCACTCAAATTGATTTTAGTTATAAAATATTATATCTTGCCTCAGTTTACACTGTATTGGGCTTTCAATAAAAGAAATAAAATTCAAATTTTATAGTTGAATGTTTAGTTGTAGAATGCATGATTTGACCTTTTATCTTTTAATAAGAATTTAAACCCTTTAGACGTGGAGGTATAGTGTGCCTATATAACAATTGCAGAAATTACAAAATGATTCTGGGCCCAGTGACCTAGAACTATCATTCACGCTATTTAATATTTTCATTGACTTTTGAAAGGCAATGGTTTCAGTGCTTTAATGCATAAATGAAAGGATCTATTTTCTCCGTGTGTTCCTCTTTGCTCTGAATGACCAAACTCAAGCAACAAGTTCCCTGTGTATTTCTGTAATTTTGTTACCAAGGCAAACTGAAAAGCTTCAGCTATCATACTTCTGTAATCGTCAACTATTATAAAATACAGCTTGCTATAAATTATTATATTAAATATGACAAATATCTACAAGAATTTTTTTCTTTTTTTAATTATTAAGAAATTTTCTATTCATTTTACACAGCTACCACAGGTTCCCCTCTCCTCCCTCCTCCTGCCCTCTTGCCTTCTTCCTCAATCCACTACCCATTCCCACCTCCTCCAAGGCAACGACTCCCATGGGGAGTGAGCAGAGCTTGGTACATTCAGTTGAGGCAGGTCCAAGCCTCTCCCCTGCATCAAGGGACTGGGCTCCAAAAAGCCTGCTCATGAACCAGGGACAGGTCCTGATCCCACTGCCTGGGGCCCCCTAAACAGTTCAAGCTAAACAACTGTCTTGCTTATCCAGAGGGCCTAGTCTAGTGTCATGGGGACTCCACAGCTATTGGTCCACAATTCATGTGTTTCCACCAGTTTGGCTTACTGTCTCTGTACGCATTCCCATCATGATCTTGATGTCCCTTGCTCACAGAATCTTTCCTCTCTCTCATCGATTGGAGTCCTGGAGCTCGTCCTGGCATCTGGCCGCGGATCTCTGCATCTGCTTCCATCAGTTACTGGATGAAGGCTCTATGATGACAGTTAGGGTATTCACTAATTGATTACCGGAGTAGGCTATTTCAGGCACCCTCTTGACTATTGCTAGTAGTCTAAGGTGGGGTCATTCTTGTGGTTTCCTGGGAACCTCCCTAGCACCCTGTTTCCTTCTATTCCCATATCTTCTTTTATCATGGTATCCTTTTCTTGCTCTCCTACTCTGTCCCTGTTCCAGCTCGAACCTCTCATCCCCCATTCCTTGCCCTCCATTACCCTCCCCCATGTCCAATTTGCTTGTGTAGATCTCATCTATTTCTTCATTTGGGCGATCTATGCATCCTTCTTAGGGTCCTTCTTATTAGTTAGCTTCTCTGGAGCTGTGGGTTGTAGTCTAGTTATCCTTTGATTTACATCTAGAATTCACTTATGAGTGAGTACCATGTTTGTCCTTCTGAGTCTGGGTTACCTTACTCAGGATGATATTTTCTAGTTCCATCCATTTGCCTGCAAATTTCATGATGTCATTGTTTTTAACTGCTGAGTAGTACTCTATTGTGTATATGTGCCACATTTTTTTTATCCATTCTTCGGTTAAGGGGCATCTTGGTTGTTTCCAGGTTCTGGCTATGATGAATAATGATGCTATGAGCATGGGTGAGCATGTGTCCTTGTGGTATGATTAAGCATTCCTTGGGTATATGTCCAAGAGTGGTATAACTGGGTCTTGAGGTAGACTGAGTCCCAATTTTCTGAGAAACTGCTATACTGATACTGATTTTCTTTTTTTCTTTTTCTTTCTTTTTTTTTTCTTTTGGTTTTGGTTTTGGTTTTTCGAGACAAGGTTTCTCTGTGTAGCTTTGTGCCCTTCCTGGAACTCACTCTGTAGCCCAGGCTGGCCTCAAACTCACAGAGATCTGCCTGCCTCTGCCTCCCGAGTATTGGAATTAAAGACGTGTGCCACCACTGCCCAGTGCCAAACTGATTTTTCAAAGTGGTTGTATAAGTTTGCACTCCCACCAACAGTGGAAGAGTGTTCCCCTTGCTCCACATCCTCCCCAACATAAGATGTCTTTTATTGTAATCTATAGATTAAGAGTTTGTTCTCATCTAAAAGACAGAAAACAGTTGTTTTTAATGTCACAAAATGACAGAGATATATGCGCTCAAACCTTAAATCACTCTTCTTCTGTATTTAATCTTCAGTGACTGTGACCTTTACTTCTTGCCCACTTTGTGACAGCTATACTCACTATTTGTTTCTTTTAATAAGTCCAGAAATGCCTGTTTTGAGGAGTTTGCTGAAACAATTCACCCCATAATTTCTTATCTCTCTCATACTTTCTCCATATTTTTATTCAAATGTCATTTTCGTGAGACCTTATAACATAATTATTTGGTTGAAAAATTGTCATTTTTTGTATCATTGTCTTCATGGGACTATGTTTTAATATATGACATTGCAGCTGACCACATGACAGAGATCAAATGTTTCCATAATGCTGGGGAGTGACAGGCTTTATTTCTAAACCTCAGCCTAAGGTGACTTGCATATTTATGTTGATGCTTTTGATGTCTGACCATGGCAAAAGAAACATATCTAGGGGACTGGGCTGAAAATGCATGTAAATGACAGCTGAATAATTTCAGTTGCTTGCCTATCTACCAAAGATTCTTGAGTGAGTCTGGTTGAGAGCACCCATTCCTGGTCCATATCACTGTAAATGGTCTGGCAACACATAGGCTCATGAAAATAATTAATGAATTAATGACTATTGAAATCCATTAAAATTTGTGGCAGTTTTTTTTTTTTTTTTTTTTTTAGACAGAGTATCTTTGTGTAGCTTTGGTGCCTGTCCTGGATCTCACTCTGTAGACCATGCTGGCTGTGAATTCACAGAGATCCGCCTGGCTCTGCTTCCCGAGTGCTGAAATTAAAGGCGTGCACCACCACCACCACCACTACCACCACCACCACCACCACCACTACCACCACCTGGCTGAAATTTGTGGCAGTTTTTTACATATCAAGAGATAACTATATCTGAGTCTCAAATACATGCAATGAAATGATGTTGATTTTTATTAGAGTATTTAAGAAACAATGCAAATAAGGCCAGGACCTCACACAATGATTCTTTTAATGATTCTTTTAAGCTAATGATGAAGTCAGAGGTATTGATTCCTTTCTGAGTGCATGAAAGCCATTTGCAAAAATGGCATAAGAAATCTACTAATTCTTAGAACCAGTTCTCAGAGAAAGGACAAGCAGGCCATCCAATCATCCTCTCATCCACTAGGTTTATTTCTAGTGTATAAACTCTACAGTGCTTCTACCTGAATTGACTCAGTTTTCTGAGAAGTCATTGATGAAACCAGAGCTTCTCATGGTCAAGGCAGCTAGACCAGGGTCCTGGGGTTTAGGTGCTTGCACTGTGTTGGCTATGATGAGAACTATATTTAGTTTTTGTCTCAGTACTGGGAAAGATTAAGGGTTCCTATGTGTACTGAAAATCTCAGATGGTAGTGGAAAGAACTGGATCTTCATTACAATCCTGGCATATATGATAAACCATATTTAGGTTGCCTAAGTTCAAAGCTGAGCTCAGTGTAAGGTAGATTCAATCTGACCACAGGCTTTGGTTACTGTATGCACTGGCTCCAGTATATAAATTTGGATACTTGCTGATTTGCATAATGACTTCTTTTCCTTCCCTTATTCTCTGCGTTGTTACTTCATCTGTAAAATAGCATGTCATTATAATTTAGTGGAATATTGTTTTATTTTAGTAGAATTTAAACTCTATGTGGAATGGAAGTGTTCATGGCTTATGCACTCATGATTTGCAGAACCCACCACAGTGCTGGGCTATAGTCAGAAGTTTTCCTGTGTCCTGGCCTGCCAGCAGCCAGGACAAATCTCTCCCACTCTCATCCCCCAAGTAAACACACAGAGGCTTATATTAATTATAACTGCTTGGCCATTAGCTCAGGCTTCTTACTGACTAGTTCTTACACTTAAATTAACCCATAATTTTTATCTATGTTTAGCCACGTGGCTTGGTACCTTTTCTCAGTCCTGTCTTGGCATCTTGTTTCCTCTGTGTCTGGCTGACGACTCCTCACTCTGCCCTTCCCAGAATTCTCCTCATCTGTTTACCCCACTTATGCTTCCTGCCTGGCTACTGGCTAATCAGTGTTTTATTTATCAACCAATCAGAGAAACACATATTCACAACACACAGAAAGACATCCCACAACACTTCCCATTTTCTGTCTAATCAAAAAGGAAGATTTTAACTTTAACATAGTAAAATTACATATAGTAGAACAGTTATCAAGCAAGAGTTACAGCTATAATGTCTAGTCTATTTGTATTTGACAAAATAAAGAAAATATTTTATCCATCCTACATTTGTGAATCTAAAGTTTTATATCTAATTTATCTTTTATCATAGCCTAGGGAAATTATTATAACTGTCTAGTCTTCAACTACATCAAAGACCCCAGAAGGATATAATATTACCCATGTAAACAGGAAATGCATTGTAAGCAACTTCCAATATTCTGGAAATGACAGAGACAGCTTCCTGCCTGGACAGTCACCCAAATTTACTCTGTAATGTTGTGGCAGCTATCTTCAGCCCATAGGCCTAGAGTTTCTCAGTTACTTTTCTCTGTATCCTGTAGAATGTCTGGCAGTTTCTTCTTTGAATTGGGAACCTGAAGGACCATCTCGCCTTGCAAAGTTCAGTCGTCACCTTCCTATGAGTCCTGCATGTCCAGTCGGTACAACATTTTGTCAAACAGTCTAGGCAAGAACAGTTTCTTGCCCAAATGGCTATTTTTGCCAAGAAGAACATAAACTCCATATGGAGGGTCTTTGACACCTAATTCTCTCTTTGAAGTAAATCAGTGCTATCAGAAGCAGATGTGTCTTACTGTCCAGAAAAATCTAAGTTTTTAAAATATTTTAAATGCCATATTCCATAAGTCTTTGAAGTGGTTGAAAATTACCTACCTAATTGAATTATATCTATGTATACCTAGAAATCTAGAAATCTTTACATGACTATAAGTTTGACTATAACAGAAGACTAATTATTAATCTGTATTTCTTAATTATCCATTACAATTTAAATGAGTTACATAAACATAATACCTTAAATGAGAATATATATATATATATATAGTATAACAAAATTAACTCTAAATTTGTATCAATAAACTAAAATCCATAGCAATGTAAAACATTTTTAAACAAGTTGTTGCTCTTTAAAAGCAGGTTCATTAATCTACCTACTAACTTTTATCCTATCATCTCTATATTATTATTATTATTATTATTATCATCCCCTTTTCCTCTTTATAAAGAGATTGCATTTATAATCAACCTGCTTTAAATAAAAATAAACAATCATAAACAATATTTTGGGAATTTGGGCATAGCTTCTTATACTACTTCCTGCTGGTCGAGGGCACTGGCAATCTTATGGGGATCCTGAGAAAATTAATAATTATGGTCAAGTCCTGACTGGAGTAGCTTGTGATGCTATATTCTCTGAGACAGTTGCCTTGAAGCTTTTTTTGGATGTTGAATCATCTGGACTTCTCAGGGAGTCTTCCTTGATCAAACCATATTAGACTGGAAGCAATCCATAGGTGATGGGGGAATATCTTTCTGTACACTGCAAATATGTGTTGCTCTGATTGGTTGATAAGTAAAGCTATTTGGCCTATGGCAAGGAAGCTTAGAGGCAGGTGGGAATTCAAAGAGAGAGAGACAGGAAGAAGGCTGGGGCAGGGGATGCCAGTGAGCCACCCAAGGAGCAACATGTAATGGGATGCAGGTAAAGCCACAGAACATATGATAATACATAGATTAATAATTATGAGGTAATTTAAGTTATAAGAGCTAGTTAGCAAAAGGCTTGAGCTATGGCCATGCAGTTATAATTAATATAAGCCTCTGTTTTTTTACTTGGGTCTGAGTGACTGTGGACAGGGCAGGACACAGAAAACTCCAGCTACACATTGGTTCTCATATAGAAACAAAAGCAGAATCTCTTTTCCAAAGCAACATATTCTTAGACATAAATTTTGAAATCAAGATATCTTTAAAATATACATATTGATTTAACTCAGCAGTTTTTACAGTCAAATGTCTCTCTGTAGTTAAAAATCCCAAAGGCAATATAATCCAGACTCTCTGTGTGATTTCCATCTTTATGTGGCTTATTTTTATATTACTTTTACTCTCTCTTTAAATACATTACTTTTTAAAACTATTTCTTTATATAACTGTCTATTTTCCTTTTGCTCTCTCTTCCAAGCCTATGTATATTTTTATACACATTGTAAACCATTTAGAGTTTTATTTCATCTGAATCTGTTTTATTGTGATCTATTGCTTTAAACTGCAGAGTGGGTAGAACAGAAGTGACAGCCTTGGCTGCTGACTCTGCCCACTTCAGCTTTCCAACATAGCAGGAGTAATTCACTGCCAGCTCTGGGAGCCAAGCTGTCTGCTGACTCTGGGAGGCAGTGGTGGGTCCACGCCTCCATTCAGCAGTGTGTAACCCAGAAACACCTCTTCTCCTCCTCCTCCTCCTCCTCCTCCTCCTCCTCCTCCTCCTCCTCCTCCTCCTCCTCCTCCTTCTTCTTCTTCCCCTTCTTCTTCCCCTTCCCCTTCCCCTTCTCCTCTTTCTTCTCCTTCCCCTTCTCCTTCTTCTTCCTCTTCCTCCTCCTCCTCCCCCTCCTCCTTTTTTTTTTTTTTTGTACTTGAAAAAGCTAAATCCACCACACGCAGCCTATTTTGCAGCTTTGAGATGCCTCTGTGTACTGCAGTGGGAACCCGCCATGCTGCCGGTCAAGCCCACACACCATGAACCTGCCATAGATTAGCTCAAGTCTGCAGGCTGCAGCTGGCCTCAGAGACACACTAGGAAGCCGTTTTAGCTCCATTTTAGAATCTTTTTTCTTAAAAGCTTTCTCATGTTTTAGGTGGAAATTCTTGCTCCACATCAGGCAGTCATTTATAGTCGGAAGTTTTCCTGTGTCCTTGCTGGTCAGCAGTCAGGACAAATCTCTCCCACTCATGTGCCCCAAGTAAACACATGGAGGCTTATATTAATTATAGTTGCTTGGCTATTATTAGCTCAGGCTTCTTACTGACTAGCTCTTACATTTAAATTAATTCATAATTCCTACCTATGTTTAGCCACGTGGCTTGGTACCTTTTCTCAGTTCTGCCTTGCCATCCTTACTTCTTTTTGTGTCTAGCTGGCAATTCCCAACTCAGCCCTTTCTCTTCCCAGAATTCTCCTTGTCTGCTTACCCTGTTTGTACTTCCTGCCTGGCTACTGGCCAGTGTTTTATTTATCAACCAATCAGAGCAACACATATTCACAGCATGCAGAAAATTATCCTATAGCACTGGGTATACATTGAATTTTCAATAAATGATTGACTTTCAGGGAAAAAGGAATTATAAACCAATGTATGACTAACCAAATGTTCAAATACACTAAAGTATTTGCATGCTTACTGATTAAACGCTGCTTTAAAGCATTAATGTATCATTTTTAGTTTCATTTTGGAACAGCAACCACATTTGTGTCACTAAGTTCTATTGGTAAGAATTACTTTTAAAGAAAACACCTGTCCTTTTTTTTCATTAATATATGTGAATCTAATTAGAAAGAAGTCTTAAATGACTATTTTTAGACATAAGAAAATTTGGGTATCACCACCTAACAAGATTGGGTTTTTGATTATTATGTAATCAGTTACTCACTTAGCTCACAAATTTAAGCAAAAATCTTGATTAAAATTACCACTGTTATTTTAAAATAATGTAATTCCATTTCTTACTCTGAACCAGACACCCACTTTGTCGTACATATCTAGGGGACTTTCTTGATTAAAACATTGAGTTATCTAATCACTTTTTTTGCCACATAAATGGGTGGCATTTACTGAATAAGCAACAGTGTGTGGCTCTTTAAAAACAGACTTTGTGCTTATTGATTTGCTTAAAATATTAACTCTTGTTATTTAATTGTCTTTATTCAAGCTTTATCAATGTTCAACAATTTACTATTTATGCTTTCTATATTATGCTCATTTGTATTTTGGCAAATATTATTAACCTTTAAAATGTAAGTTATTTATTGAAATTAATGCAAGTAATTAAAAGAAATACTAATTAAAAGAAATGCTAGGATAATTTTAGTTTTCTCCATTGTGTCTTGTTCTCTTAATTTTCCCCAATTATATCATGGTTGTATATAGTCTATATAATTTTAATTCATCAAACTGCACAATTAAAATCTATTAAAATGCATGTATATTATTCATAAAATAGTGGTAATCATTCATGTGAATCTTTATTGCTTAATTTACTTGTCATTTCTTTGGATGAGTTTCTTAATAATTTTGTCTTTCCTTTTCCAGAACATGTAAGGTTAGCATTTTTATATGTCTCTCTTTTCTCTCTCTCTCTCTCTCTCTCTCTCTCTCTCTCTCTCTCTCTCTCTCTCTCTCTCTCGCATGCACACACACACACAATTTATTCATTTGACAGTTACTAGACAGATTTATACTGATTTTATGCCTAAGAGTAATCCCTTTGAATAGCTTTTGCTGGATCCAGGAATAAAATTAAGTCTCAATTGTCTTTTTGTCTCAGAACACAATGCATTTTGTTCTGCAGCAATATATTACAATACTTTATTACATAGATAATTTTTCATTGTCTAGATCACCAAAGCAGAGCCTAATGTCTTTTTGATTGGAGAACTTAGCAATTTTATTCAACATTGGATGCAGCAAGTGACACACATAGGGGACATCTGGTAAGTAATTGTTAAGGTCTGTATGATCAGATGTTTGCCTTCAACATCAGCAGCTCCTCTGGCTTTACATTACATCTTTGGCTGCAGAAACTGGAACCTAAGGATCCCCCCAAAAAACAGGAAATGTTACTTTGGTACCTTTAAAAGCAATAGTATTTGGAGTTGTTGGCAGAAGTAACAATCTCTCGGAAATGGAAAGTGAACAGCAGTGGTGAGTACTTGATCACAGACCAGACATATTCAGTGTTAAGTCATTGTAACTTTGAAGAGTTTCTGAGCCCAATGTCTTGCTTCCATATTCAAAGCAAGAGAGTTTGAAACAAAGTTTTTAAGTTAAATGCCAAGATTGATCAACCTTGTCTACTTAAGAAACTAAATAGCATGAAGTTTAATAGGCAATGAGAGGAAATTCTTTCAGCATAGGACATACGTCGCACAACAAATATTGTAGAAACACTGGTAACTGAAGAGGAAAGTAACTCCATATGAGAACAAACATTTTTAAAAGATTCTTGTTAAGTTGGGTTGGTGGAATTTCCCTGATATCTTAGAACTAAGAAGCTTGAGTCAGGAAGACTAAGTGTGAGACCAGTTGCAGCTATATAGAGAGACTGTCTGAAACAAACAAAAACAAACAAGCATGTCAGTTAACACACCCTCAAACCAAACAAACAATGAAACACTTATCATTGGCACATGATAAATGGGTATCCTGGACACAATGGCAGTAATACTTCCTGCTTTGAATATATCTTGGAAGGCATTCTTTGGCTAGTTGATTGACAAAATTCTAAACAAAGCTTCCAATGCTTCATATGCATGTATTTTGTGGTCTTGGTTAATACAAATGTTAGAGCTATTTAGTCTTTACTGTCTTATCTAGAAGATATTATTATTTCATGCACTGAAGTAGTTCTTCTAAAAGAATTCATGAGATGATATATATATATATATATATATATATATATATATATATGTCTAAGGACTTAACCACTCTTATGTATTCATCTGTGTAAACATACATCCTTATGTTTTTCATGTTTCTTACCATATATTAACTGTTATTTATATACTTATAGATGTAATATGCTGTTAATTATATCATTAGTATGCTACAAGCCAAAGTGCTAATTAATTTATCTTCTATAGCAACCAATTCAAACAAATATGATTACTCTTGTTTACTGACAAGCAACTTCAATTAATCAAGTCTCAGTAAGCTGCCCCAGATGACACTTCAGGCATGTTCTCAAACTGAGCTTGGAACTCATGTCAAATTACAACAGTCTAGTTGTCTAAAGTACTTACCACCAAGTGAGGCTTAGTGTTTCGACTGCTCCACCATACCAGACTAAGAAAATGTGATGCAGAGAGGATGATAATAGAAGAAGGAGGCAAATCATATATGCCCAATAGGATTTTCCAAATAATAAAAAAGAATAATATTGGTGATTAGTTATGTCGACTCTATACAACCCAGAATCACTTGGGAAGAATGTCTCAATGAGGAATCATCTAGATCAGGTTGACTTGTGGGCATGTCTATGAAATATATTTTCTTAAGTATATTAATTAAAGTGGGAAGACCCAGCTTACACATATAGTATCATTTCTTGGACTTAGGTCTTGTGTTGCACAGAAGGAGACAAAGCAAGCTGAGTGCTTAACATAATTACATTCACTTTCACCTACTCTCCACTGTGGATGTGATATTACTCACTCTCTTAAGCTCCTGTTGCTGTGACCCGCCCACAAGAATGGACTGTAGCCTGGAACTGTGAGTGAAAATACCTTCTTTTCTCAGTTGTCTTTTTGTCAGGGTGTTTTTATTACACCAAATACAAGTAAATCTAGGATAGAAGTGGTAGAAATGTTTTCCTCTGATGCAGTGAGGATGAAGGCAAATAAACAAGGCTGGTAATGACAAGCCTTGATATCTTGATTTTACAGAAGAAATTATATTTATGTATGTACCACTAGTTAATAACCACTGATTTCTGGGTGGCCCAGAATGCTTTCTTTCGGTAGATTCATGAGAATGTTGATTACTGCCAGTTGGTCAATCAATGAATGCATTAACATTTTAGGGATGGATTTTTGTTTTCATCTATTTAAGGATGTTAGGCTTTCAATATACAAACTATTTTACGCAGAACGTGAAGACTTGACTTTTATTCTTAACCCTCAGGTACAATATGAGCCTAGCTGTGTGTACTTGTAATCCAAGTGTTGGGAAGGTAGAGATAAATCGGTTCCTTGGGTCTTCCTGTCCATTTAGTCTAGCCTAAGGGGCTAGCTTCAGGTCTTATTGATAGACCTTATATCATACAGTCAAGGCAGACTACTCCTCAGGAATGATGTCATAAACTGATCCTTTGTTTTCACATATATGAACATCAGGTACACATTTACCAGATACATATGTACCTAACACCTGAATACACACACAAAGGAAGTAGAAATAATAGTTCTTTTCCAACTTACAACTTAGTTGTGATTGAATTGCCAAGTCTATTTTAAAATTTATTAATTACTATACCCTCTTTTGAATTTTTAAAATACCTGAAATATAAAAATTACAGATTAATGTGCAGAGTTCAATTTAATGTTTTGAAACATGAATACAAAGTTTGATATAGAAATCAAGTTAAATACATTTGTCTCATCAAACTTAATTTATTCATTTAAAAATTTTTAAAATTCCTTTCTTCTAACTTTCAAAAACATTTGATAGATTATCATTATCTATGGTTCACCTACTTGACATTAGTATTCCAGAATTCCTTTGCTCTTATCTAACTGAAACAAACTATTTGGGCGAAAGAAAGCATGACAAACCACCATGTCACAATTATTCTTCACTGAAGTATTGTGAGGATGACAATTATTTAGAGTTTCCATGTTGAAAATGATTTTACTTTAAAGGTAATTTTATGATAGTGATCATTTTTCATTTCCTTAGCATGATCAGTTTACAATGGCTAGCTATCTCAAAGTAATAAGTGCTGAAACTTTAGAATAGTTTTGGAGTTAATTTTTGAACAGTACAATTTAAGATGAAGATGTATTTGAAAACATAATTGAATTACCTCTCTTTGAATTACCATAGACTTAATGCAACATCTAATATGTGCAGAATGTCTCCTTGTCTACTGTTTTTCTTGGAAAGTAAATGTGGCCTATTATTTGTTATTTCTTCATAGTTGTTAAACAATAATATTAAATTCCATGAAAATATTTTGGGGTAGTGATTGAATATCAATTGAATATATAGACATTTTTTGAAGAGATATTTCCTAATTATAGTTCCAGTTACAATAAACGCCATGATACACTTTTCAGACTAAACAGATATTCTCTAATTTATTAATGTAACTTTAAATTTTTTCTTTTATTGAAAATAGTTTTTTTTCAGACAATATATTCTGCTTATGTTTTCCCCTTCCCTATCTCCTCCAAGACCCTCCCCTCCTCCCCTTGCCTCTGAATCCACACCCTTTCTGTCTCTCTTTAGGCAACAAACAGGCATCTATAGAATGATAATAAAGTAAATAAAATAAAGATAAAATAAAAATAAACAGACTGGAATAGGACAAAACAAGCAAAAAAAAAAAGAAAGATTGAAAAGAAAAGAAAAAGAACCAAAAAAAAAAAAGAAGTACAAGGAACACATATAGACACATAGACACAAAGATTCACAAATACAATGATCCAACAAAAACAAAAATGGAAGCCCTAATACATATACACAGGAACTATAAGGACAAAACAACAACAACAACAACAACCCGACAAAAGATTATGAGACAAAAAAACATCAAAAATACCACTGAGTTTTTTTGTGTGTTGGCTGGGCATGAGACATCCCCTTTTAAGAGTGATTTGTATCCCCATGGAAGGACCCTGGAAAAAACTAACATTTTCATTTGCAAGTGAGTTATTGATTGGAAATAGTTTCTGGTTAGGGATAGAGGCCTGTATCTAAGTCTCCTCTCAGCTCTGGGTCCCTATGGTCCCCATAGTCACATAGATTTTAATGATCTGTCACCAGGGAATGGCTTTATTTGGAAGGATTAGAAGGTAATCTTGTTGTAATAAATGTGTCACTGAGGTGGACCTGAGTTTTCAAGAACCCAAACTGGGACCAGTGACTTCCCCTCTTCCTATTGCCTACATATCCAGATGTAAAACTCTCAGCTCCTTCACAGGAGTCATGTCTGTCTGCTTGCCTGTCACCCTGCTCACTGACATAATGACAGTGGTCTAAACCTCTGAACTGTAAGCCAATCTCAATTAAATTATTTCACTTAAAAGAGTTCTGTTGCCATGGTATCTCTTCACAGCAATAGAAATCCTAACTAATACAGAAGTTAGTACAAGGGGGTGAGGTATTGCTGTGATAATCCTGACCATACTTCTTGTTGGCAGAATGTGGACTTTGGGATTTTGGATTAGGAAAACAATTGAATCTTTAAGTGGGGCTTAATGGCGTATACTAGAAGAGATGTGAAAAACAGTAGTATTGAGAGCAATGTAGGTTATGATAGCCCAGCTCAAGAGGGTTCAGAGATGAATATTGGTAAATGACCTAGAGACTATTCTTGTGATATTTTGGTGAAGAATGTGGATGCTTTCTGCCCTTGTCCTAAAAGTCTGCCTGAGACTAAATCAAGTTTAGTAATGGAATGGCAAAGGAAATTTCAAGACTGTCTAGTAAGGAAAAATACAAAATGTACAGTTTGAGGAGAAAAGGATCACCAGGAAGTGTAAGGGAATACCAGTCCAGTGTTCAAGGAAACAAAAAGTTTAAAGAAAGCCTGATGCTAAATGGAATAAAGGAAATGGTAACCTCAGGGCAAGACCCTACCCAGCTAGGCATCCAACTTGTGAAAAGGGATTAAGGAAAAGCCCAAACAGTAAATGAAACCATCAGAAACAGAAAGTAGGTAAAAATATATTTGAAAGAGGGGGCCATGTTCCAAGCCCAGCAAGCAGCAGAACTTGGCAGCTTTGGCCATGTGGTTCTGGCTTTAGAGTCAAGGATACAAGAAAGAGGTTGCAGAATCTCTCTCTATGGTTAAGGAAAGCCAATGAGACCAGGTGTAGAGCAGGGGTATCATTGGATGGAGATCCAGAAAGGCCATGGTGTGAAGTTGTGAAGGTGAAGCCTAGATTTCAGTGGTGTTAGAGGTACCAGATTCATGGGATATCTGCCCAGCAGAGCTGCTAACATTGTGTGGAATCAACCCAGGAGAGGGAAGTGTGTTGAAGTCAACAAAGCTGAAAGGAATTGGAGATTTGAAGAGCATTTTGACATCAGACATGGATATTCAGAGTCTGATGTTTGCCCAGATGGTTTGTGTTCTTATTTTGATCCAGTATTTCCTCACTATGCTTTCTTTCCTCAATTTGGAATGAAAATACATATTCTGTGGTGTAGCAGGATTCTTAAAAGTTCTTATTAATAAAATCAAACCTGAGGCTGGTTATTGGGGTGAATACTGGAAGGTCAGAGAGACAGAACAAACCACAGCTATCTCACCTTGCCAATTCCTTAGCTGGTCTTGTCTCCTCAGACTGGAGGCCTCTGAGTCCTCATCCCAATGGCTCTCAGCTGAACTGCTGCTCAAAAGCCTGAATGCTTAACCAGCCAAAATCTTAACCAGCCAAAAGCCTAACCAGCCAAAACCTTCTAGTTTCTCACCCTCACGCCTTATATATCTTCCTGCTTTCTACCACCACTCCCTGGGATTAAAGGCTGGCTTTCTGGGATTAAAGGCGTGTCACCATGCTTGGCTATTTCCAATGTGGCCTTGAACTCACAGAGATCCAGAGGGATTTCTTTCTCTGGGATGCTAGGATTAAAGGTGTGAGTGCCACCATTTTCTAGCCTTTGTATCTAGTGGCTGTCTGTTCTCTGACCCCAGATATTTTTATTAGAGTACACAATATTTTGGTGAACACAATACCACCACATCTCCTCTCTTTTTGTCTAAAATTAAAGAAAGCTTATAACTAATACAAGAAAAAACTATCCAATAAGTATATACAATATATACAGCCAAAACTTACATTAATGATGTCTAGTCCATTAACATGACAGATTCATATGAAAACTCCATTATATATATTAACAATGTCCAGTCCAGTAACATCTGATAAACTCAGACCAAAAAATTTTCATTACTTATCTTATTTAAAACAAGTAGTTCCTTTTTAAAAGTAGATTCCATAATCTCCCTTTTTATCTTATCATATCCATATTCTTTTTTTTCTTTTCATAATAGATTCATTAGTCTACCTTTTGTCATTTTTATATCTTCCCCTTTTTCTTCAGTGTAGATTCGATGATCTACCTATTTATCCTATTATTTCTTTACCTTTTTTTCTCAGAGTAGATTCGATGATCTATCTCATATCTATATTCTCTTTTTCTTTTTGCTTTCTAGGGGTGAAGATATCTTTAGGGAATCTTGAAAAGAAAATTTTTGGGTTAATCATCAAGTCCTGTATCATTTGTCCAGTCTCTGCATAATAGGAAAGTTCAGGGCTTGTTTCAAGTCCTTGGTCAAGTAGTCTGTCAGGCTGGATCATCTCAGCTAGTCCTCTCAAAATTGTCCTGACCAGTTTGTAGTCCAAAGTCGATTTTTCCATGGTGTAATCAGCTTAATGGCTTTATCATAGTCCATGTGGAATCATCGTTGTAGGATCCTGTCATCTTTTTGAAGATTTCAAAGTCACTGTTAGGCGTGGTCATGGTTTCATGTAGACTTTTTTTTTTTTTTTTTTTTTTTTTTTTTGCCTCCTCTGTGATTTGGAGCAATCATAGTCTGATAAATGTCTGTCTCTCGGAACCATGAACATTCTTCACTAGAACAGAAAATCTTCACAACAATTTCTCCCCACCATTTGTCTTGCCAAACTTTTCCAAACTGACCTTTGCCGATGCTTTCTTGTAACACGATGGTCCTGGCAATTCTTCTCTGAACCAGCAGCAGTAAACCCTTCGTTCCAGGTAGCAGCATCACCGCAGTCACCAACACGATGAGAAGGAGCTGGCAACGTGGAGCAGTAGCCACTGCTTCCATGGTCCCACCACTGTTTGTGGTTCAGTCCAGGCCAAAGCTTCTCCCAAGCCTCCTAGGCCGGCCTCAAACTCGGGATCCTCCTGCCTCTGTCTCCTTCAGCAAATACTACCGGCGTGTGCCACCACAACTGGCTGAGTGTAGCTTGGGCCTGAGCTGGGGCTCACAAGACCACAGGCAAACAGCTTTTTCATGAATTCGTAACACAAACATTGGGCGCCAGATGTAGCATGAATCTTAAAAGTTCTTATTAATAAAATCAAACCTGAGGCTGGTTATTGGGGTGAATACTGGAAGGTCAGAGAGACAGAACAAACCACAGCTATCTCACCTTGCCAATTCCTTAGCTGGTCTTGTCTCCTCAGACTGGAGGCCTCTGAGTCCTCATCCCAATGGCTCTCAGCTGAACTGCTGCTCGAAAGCCTGAATGCTTAACCAGCCAAAATCTTAACCAGCCAAAAGCCTAACCAGCCAAAACCTTCTAGTTTCTCACCCTCACGCCTTATATATCTTCCTGCTTTCTACCACCACTCCCTGGGATTAAAGGCTGGCTTTCTGGGATTAAAGGCGTGTCACCATGCTTGGCTATTTCCAATGTGGCCTTGAACTCACAGAGATCCAGAGGGATTTCTTTCTCTGGGATGCTAGGATTAAAGGTGTGAGTGCCACCATTTTCTAGCCTTTGTATCTAGTGGCTGTCTGTTCTCTGACCCCAGATATTTTTATTAGAGTACACAATATTTTGGTGAACACAATACCACCACACTGTGGCATTGTATGTTGGAAATTTGCTATCTACTTTTTGATTTTGAATTTTCAATGGGTTACAGATAAAAGATTGAGTCTGAATAGACTTTGAACTTTGAGCTTTTAAACAGTGTTGATATTCTGGTATACTATCAGGACTTTTGAAGTTAGACTGAATGCATTTTTGCATTATGATATGGGTATAAATCTACAGGGTTCAGGGAGTGAAATGGGATTGTTTGAATAAGAATGGTCCTGATAAGTTCATTTTTTTGAATACTTAAGGAGTGGCACTGCTTGAAAGAATTAGGAGATGTGGCCTTGTTGGAGGAAGTGTGTCAAACGGGGTCGACTTTGAGGTTTCAAGATCCCAAGCCAAGCCCAGTGGCTCTTTCTTCCTGCTGCCTAAGGATCCAGATACAGAACTCTCAGCTCCATCTCCAGGACCATGTCTGTCTGAGTGCCACCAGGTTTCAAACCATGATGACAATGGACTAAATCTCTCAAACTGCAAGCGAGCCCCATTTAAATGTTTTCCTTTGTAAGAGTTGCTGTAGTTGTGGTTTTTGCTTCACAGCAATTGAACACTAAGACATCATTGTTGATTTTTTTTTTTTTTTTTGAGACAGGGTTTCTCTGTGTAGCTTTGCGCCTTTCCTGGAACTCGCTTTGGAGACCAGGCTGGCCTCGAACTCACGGAGATCCGCCTGCCTCTGCCTCCCGAGTGCTGGGATTAAAGGCGTGCGCCACCACCGCCCGGCATTGTTGATATTTAATATACTTAATCATAATATTTAAATTATTTGCCCTTCTGTCTGAATCATGAGCATCAGTACTTTGATTTTCTCAACATTATAATAAACATTCAATGCATTCCCACTGTTCCTGTGAAAATTCTGAGAAACTGATGGAACATTATGTAGCTATTTGTGCTTATGATGTGCTGAATAAATGACCTCTAACTTCTCAATTGTAGATTATTTGCCTAGGGTCTAGGACTGATCTCCAGAACAGAGAAAGAAATAAAAAAAAGAAAGAGAGAATGAGAGAAGAGAGATGGATGGAGGAATGAAAGAAAGGAAGGGAGGAAGAGAAGAATGATGTGAAGAAAAGAGGGAGGATGGAAGAGGAGAGAAAATAAAATTATTCCCAATTGTCATACATGATTAATTTCATTTTTAGCAAGATTTTATATATAATATAATATATATAATATTATATTATGTTATTTATATAATAACAAACACACATAACTTCTTTGATTATGGTTAAATATTTACATGTTAGAAATACAGCTATCTAAACAAGTTACATACACAGTAAAAATATCTTTTATATATGGATTAAAAATTTCATTTTATTACTATCAATTATATATAATG
Organism: Peromyscus leucopus; assembly: GCF_004664715.2. NCBI lineage: Eukaryota > Metazoa > Chordata > Mammalia > Rodentia > Cricetidae > Peromyscus > Peromyscus leucopus. The sequence continues at coordinate 11,565,315 of NC_051074.1, forward strand.
TAAATGACAAATGGAATTTAAGTAAATTCCAATGAGAGCTATCTTTAAAAAAATTGTATGCTGGCAGACTTCCAAGGAAGAAACGTGATGCACAGAAAAACAGTCAAAATCGTGCTTCATTTCACATTGCAATCACTGGTTTTTCCCTAATGGGTCTATCTACTCTTCTTGATGATTTGCTGGTCTTGGAAGCATTCTGAAATTTTATTCATATGAACTTAGAAGCTCTAGCTCATAATTAACAGGTGCTAAATGACTGGATTGAAAGTGGGGAACATTATGGTATGCAAACTTTAGAGTGCACTGCACTTGATGTGTTACTCCTTAATTATTTGAAGTATTGTACCAGGCCACCTGTCAGCT